>NC_142011.1:48727640-48861065 GCF_049901735.1 Notechis scutatus
TGGGGAAGCCAGCAGGGTAGATTGCAAGCTGCTGCCATCCGCAAAAGGATTTCCCCTCCATGCATGGAACAGAATTCATGTGCTGGGCTGGAGAAATGAAGCTCAGAAAGATTTGAGCTTTGTTTTTCCAGCCCGCAGCAAGCTCTCAAAGGTTAGGGAACTGTTTTTTGTTTTTTTTTTGCACCAGAAAGGCAGGGGCAACTTGGCAGGACAAAGGGCAGGGCAGAGTCAAGAAAGGCAGGGGAGCCCAGTGTTTTCCTTCCCCATTGTTTCTTGCTGGCAAAACAGTTGTTCGGTGGGCATGTGTGACAGCTACTTGAGAGATGGGAAGCAGAACATGGGGTATCTTGAGATGGGGGGAAGCCTTGGGAGACCTGAGGCAAGTGGGTTTGGCCTTCAAGGATATCTCCTCCCCGACCCCACCCCCAGGCACCCCGTGCTGCACTTAAAGAACTGTCTGTTCATTTAACAAATGCATTGGAAAGAGCGGAGATGGCTGGTCATTACTTGAGGCAGTTCATTCAATGTTTGTCCTGCCTGTGAGAAGTAAAAAAGAAGAAATAATTATTCCTGTAAAAGAAAAATGTAAAAGTATCAACGTATTTCTTTTCTATATGTTTCTCTTCTATATAACCTTAAAAAACCCAGTGAAACATTAACACAGACAGTTGTGCTGATGTCGTAAAATCCATTCAACAGAAGTTTAAGCAGTAGCCAGAAGAGAATCCAGTTAGTGTAAACAGAGCAGGATGTAGCAACTGCTGAACAAGTGGTAACTAAATTATTAATTGTTAAGCATGTCACTATGGCTAGATTGTGAACCCAGGCATAATTTTAAAAATCATCCTAGAATAATCCAATATTAATTTCAACAATTTTAGCCAATGAGGCAGCAGAGAAGGTGGGAGGTGGTGGGTCTTGGTGTGTATAAAAATATGTAAAATTGTCTGTTTAATTTCCTTGGTGCCTCTACCCAGAAGGGGATTAAGTGCCATCTTTTGTGCAAAAGTCAATAAATCCTGGAATTGTTCACAATGTACCCTGTCAGTTGTTTTAGCTGAAACTTTGGAGTCTCACATGCCTTTCAACCCTAATGGGCAGGCTTCATTACAGTCATAATTTGAGGACTACCTGTACTGGAAAGTTAGATCTAGTTTGCAGCAAAATTATTATATCAATAAAGGAGAATATTTGTAGGTCAGAGTTGAAATGAGGGGTCCTTAGTGCTGCCTGATCTTGTTTTCTTGCAGATGTTTCATTACCCTAACTAGGTAGTATCATCAGAGCTAGTAAGGAGTGCTGTTTGCTGTCAATTTATATTCTGGTATCTTGCCTGTGTGTGTGGGTGGGGTGGTTTTAGGGATTCTTTGTGGTTAGGTTGTTTACTGATGGCTGTTTGGCAGTTTTTGATTGGCGTTTTGTTTATTTGATTGTTGGTCTGAAGGAACCCTCATATTATTATAGACCTCCTTATTATAGACCTCCTTTTTCCTAAGTATTCAAAATGTGAATATTTTATACAGTCTATTTTTACACAATGCTTTGCAGCAGGAGTTTCTTTAAATTGGGGGGTGCTGTTGTTAGCCTTGTTAAATACACATCTCCTTGTGAAATTTATTGATACAGTCATCAACCAAAAAGAAGAGGACAAGCTCTCCTTGCCACCTTAATGCTGAAGAAGAAACTTCAGTCCCATCCTGGACTCCTAAAGACCGATCTGCAGCAGTGCTGGCAAGAAAAGAAGAACTTGAACAGGTAAGGAGAAGCTGAGCTTCTTTCCCACTGGCTCCCAAATATGACTGATGAAGATAACAAAAAGAAATGGGAGAGAGGAAAGAAAGAAAACCACCTCAGAAAACTAGTTTTAGAATCAGAGGACTTAGCTTGTACATTTCATCTGCCTGCTTAAGGATTGGGCTCCTTTGCATTCGTTTATTTATTTTCAAGCCATTTGTAGCTGACACTATAATCAAGAACTACAGAATCAGGGAACATAAGCACACGTTATGAACCCTAAATCTTAATTTATAAATTAGAATTTGAGAATTCATGGTTTGTTTATCATGAGTATGAGGAAGATGACCCTGATGAAAATTATGCAAGTAATATTGCATGTTTCACTCAAGGTCATCTTTCTTACTCGATACACCTGCCTTATCTAGAAGTAGCTGAACAATAACCATCAAAATTCCACAATTGGCCATGAACTGTGGCTGCTAGAAGAGATTTTCAGAAGGCCCAGCTTTGCCCCCCCCCTCGCTTTAAAGGAATAACTTTGTTTTTCAGTACCTAGTTGAGTCTTTGTTTCAAAGAATTTATCTTCTCTGCCCAATTAGCATACATTCTCAGTGTTACATCCATAGTTGAGCTCAGTGATATTCCAAATGTGGATAGGGCTGTGACACAAGGGGAGCATTACTGAATTCATTGTGGTTCAGCACTCGTGTATTGTAATCATTTGAAATAATACTGCTACTATCCACATGCATACCATAGCCAGTTTATTCCAGGAAAAAACAAGGACAAAAATTGCG
Source organism: Notechis scutatus (assembly GCF_049901735.1). Classification (NCBI taxonomy): domain Eukaryota; kingdom Metazoa; phylum Chordata; class Lepidosauria; order Squamata; family Elapidae; genus Notechis; species Notechis scutatus. The sequence goes on from NC_142011.1 coordinate 48,730,175, forward strand.
CATATGGATGTTTTGTACATTCTCTACTTTGATTTGTTTAAAAAAGATACATATTTACGTTCATATATTATTGGGTGTTTCCCCCCCCCCCCACTTTATGCTCTTCTGATCACAGCCCCAATAATTATAGATGGAGTATTCAGTGGTATGGTCTTAAAAATACATTGCTTGTTCATTGGCCTGATGGAACTTGGTCTTTCACTTTAGGCCTACCTGCAGGTCCTTCTCAACTTTGGAGCAATAGCCATCATGCTGGTGGAAAAGGAACCCTGCATGATAGAAGCAATGAGCTCAGCACTACGAACTAACCTGAGAAAGATTGGTAACTACTATGAATGCCTGCTAAAGAACTACATTGACAGCTTAACTGAAGCCAATTGAGAAGACCTCACATTGGCAAATCTACCTACTGTACCTGAAGCCTTTTCTAAGACAGTTAATGGGAGGAAGCTTTCTGTTCTTCAGGCCCGGGATAAATGATGGCCTTGGAGAAAGCCTCCTTTTGGTCGTAGAGCTGAGAAACCACTTTCTCCTGCAACAGCCGCAGGGCGCATAAGTGACAGCTAGAAGATTTGAAAGTATTATTGCAATATCAATCCAAGGACTTTGGAAGAGAAAATTGGGAGGAGGGAGGCACAAAGGATAAACAGAGGAGTGGGATGCCTAACGAATTCTGAATGGCTTTGGTAACTCAGGTCAGGTGGTAACTGGAATAGGAGTAGAATCTACTAAGTTTTATACTTTGAGTTACATGGAAGCATCACATGTTCTTGGTAAGGGGGAAGAAGTTCTTAATTTAGATTATTAAAAATATTGTTGAGCAGTTTTGAATGTTGGACTTTGTGCAGAAGCAAGCTGGAGAAGGTCCCTGTTCTGTGTGGTCCAGTAATACTCAAGAGCAGCCCTGATGAAAATAGTATTTTCTCCTTTCAAATCTATGAAGTAAATTTTTTTTTAAAAGAATAAAATCATTTTGAAACAACTTATATCTCAGAGCTGCCTTTATTGGTGAGTTTGCCTTCAAGGTGTTGTCCCTATTCAGACATATTTTTTTAAACTTCTGGTTGTGGTTAGCAAGTTAAGTATTCAAATAAGATAATGAAGGTAGGCTTTCGGTCTATTTTTCTTTAGCATCTTTTCAATATATCTCTATGTGGAACTTTGGACAGTTAATAAAGATCCACCACAGGGTTTTAAAATTTTATGTGGACCAAAGAAAGGGGCTATTATTTACATTATGTTTCTCATTCTCTGCATTAAAATTCAGAAAGTATGTTGTTCCTTCTTTTATTTCACGTGGTACAACTACAAATGACCTTCTGCAATCTTGCATCTGCAAGATATGTTGGGCTGGCAACACGGCTTAGAGCTAAAAATGTCTGTATCTCATTTTTGGAAGAAAATTGAATGGCCTACCATAGCTCCCTGCCCTGATTTTGACACATCGGCTAAGGGACCCTTCACACAAAGATAGCAAAAACAAATGTATGGATGATAGGTGGGACAAAAGGACAACCCCCCAAAATGGAATAGCATCGAATCCATATTCAGCTTCTTAGCGAGACCCAAAGTAAGTAATAATTGCTATCTATCCTATCATCTTCCTACTGTTATTCCCCTAGAAGCAGGGTCTGCTTTTCAAATCAACAAACACCATCTTGCACAATCAAGTGCAGCTGGGTCATATCTGCATTTTGATGGAGATGGCTGTAAATCCATTGGTTGCAACAAAAAACCTAGGCTTGACATTGGTTTGGTCTGTGTTCAATTTAATACTTCCTTGATGGGCAGGCAGTATCCACTAATGGCACCACTAGGAAGAGCAGACCTCACTGCCTGCTGTTCTGCAATTGTTCTCCACCTTCCCTTAAAATTTCTTCTTGTCTTACAGCAAGTTTGAAGCAGTATTAAAAACTGATCATATACTGACCATAATTTAGCTCAAGAAGAATCCGTTTCTGATCCTTTTTTAGTGGAACAGTTGACTGCACTCTTGATTTGCCTTCTAACTCACTGCTGAAATAATTGACTCTGCAAATGACTATAGGAGAGATGATGAGAGCTTTGGCCTATATAGAATATTATTTCATGGTGTTTATGTCTCAACGACAAAGGATATGTCAAGGAGATACTGACCATACATATTGGGAAAAGATAGTCCACAATGAAAGGATAATTTCTAATTTGGCAAAAGCACTGGAAAAATGTTTTCTATTAAAACCCAACAAAGATGCTCCACGATTTGGTATATGAGCTTCCAGAAACATTACCATAATAACTCTGTTAATGCTTTCCATCCTCCGATTATTGCAGATCCTGTCCAAGGGGAGAAGGTTTATAAATAGCTATAGAGATTCATCAGATAGGTTATGTATAGTATTTATACAGAAGTTAATTTTCTGATACTGAATGTGACATAAAAAAAAATAAATTTATCTCAATTTGTATGCAAATTTATCAAGCCTTCACTTCAAGAAAGCATTTTCTTAAAATAATGAAAATATTGATCATTATGCTACAAAATCACCATCCTTTTGTCTTCCTTCAGCCTAGCAAAATTGAAGCAAAACAACACTCCTCCTTTTTGATTCCTGACCACTTCTCAAATCCTGAAATGAGAATTTGGTTTTGATTTAATTGACTTAATTCCACAAGAGAAGTATAAAAATGGCTATCAACAATTGACTCGGATGAAAACCCTTCTTGCTTCTTTTTTTTTTAATTCCAAGAAGCTGCACCAGCTTCCAATGCATTAGGGATACACCTTAGCCTAGACTTCCAAAGGAAAGGTGATTATTTTCCTAATTTCTGCCTCTTCTTTTTCAGTTAAGAAATCATCTTCTCATATTAATCTTCCCCAAGCAAAGTCTTACTATACAAAAGGTCCTCCCTTTTAGTAGAATAAATGTGTAAGTGGTGTGTATGAATGTAAACATTGTGCCTTCATGGTTGTGACAATCACCCGTGATACATTTCTCCTTCCATGGTCTGACGAGAGGCCTCAATGCCACATCGGATGTTATTTTTCTATCTTTCCTGTCTATAGTTGAACTCTGTATGCTCCACCAAAAGTGAATCATATCTCCAAACCACTTATTTCATCCACATTTTTTTTGAACTCGCTCTTAGCCTGTCATTGATTTAAAGACATTAAAATCTCTAGAGACTGTTGCTTCAATTCCTGACCCACTAATTTCACTGAATGACATTAACCTCAAATCTCATTTGAGAAATTGTATTTTATTTCATTGTTTGAACTTCCAGAACATACAAATATGTGTCATAACATAGTAAGCAACATCCAATCAGAACTGCTGCTATAGGAAGCCTCAGTTTGTTAGTGACTTAAAGTTCCAACCACAAGTGTGTGTTTAATTACAGTCTTGATGGGATGTGGGAGTCTGCTGCAGACATTCAAATGAGGCTGTATGCCATGCTGAGATAGGAAATCTGAGTCAACATGAAAATAAATCCTGTAGCAGAATGTTTTGGAAAAATATCTTAAGTACAGAAAACAAGTATAAGATCAAAGCTGTTTCCGTTACAGGTGAAAGAGCATTAAGTGGTTAGTTTCTTCAGAGCAAATGTGGAGTAATCATCGTGTCAACCTGAAATACTCCCAGTACTTGGCAGAGCCAAAGTTGAATACCGTAGCTTTATATCTTCAAAATATCATCAAAACTAAACACATATATCATCAAAACTAAACACATATAGTCTGAGAAGCAGATAGTATTTTTTTCTTTCTTCAGCATCTAATGTGATGAAGAAAATTTAAGAATTAATTTTAAACTCTTGAGGGATCCAAATAAAAGTGGTTTTAGAGATTTTCTTATAGCTACGATGGAAGCTATCTTTATTTGATTTTAATAAAAATGTGCTGACTCATTAGAAATAATTCTCCCGGGCATCCAAAATTATAAAACAAATGGTGACTTTTTAATCTGCTTTTTGGATTTAGAATTATCAGCCTTGCAGCAGGAAAAGAATGAAATATTTATGCATGCATGCATGCATCTTTAAGCAAGTTTCTGATACTAATTTTAATCTAGTCATTGCAGAAGATGATCTGCTTTCATTATTGTTTCTTCCCCCTTTGCTTTCCCCCTTTTGCTAATCATTGCCTGTCTGCTAGGATATACTACAGTGTTTGCTGTTGGCTCTTGCTCTGGCAGCCCACCCTATTCCTTTCCCAAGTGTTTCCTGCTCCATGTTGGCAAAAGCTACACATCTGGAACCAGGCTTTGGAATTGGCTTCCCAAAGAAGAAACCTTCTGGCTCAGAGTCAGAAGAGGATGAGGATGAGCAAGTGAGATACTTGGAATCATCTAGTTCCCCAGTAGCTTCCTGTTCCTCAGTGCTGCCTTCATGTATTCTGTCTGGAAAATCCATAATTAATACAGATGCCTGTGAGGCTACCGAGTGCCTGCTTTTGAAGTGGAAGTCCGCTTGTGGCCGAGATGTTTCTTGAAAATAAGTTTTCAAGTTGCAATTATCCCTCAGAACTGTGGTGCTCCAAGCTGTGTCCATAGAATGAGAGATGGAGATTCGCACATCCTCTTGAGGTGAAACAGTCAATGAGTCAAATACATGAAGCTGTGGGGTGATTGTTCTATTTCTGAAAGAAACTGATTCCTCCTGACTGTCAAACTCAGCATACACTGAGGAATTCCCACATGAGTGAAGCCTTTCAGTCACTGCAAAAGGAATTAAACGTTAGCATTTATGAGAAGTGGGAATGATCCTGATTACTGAATAATTCCTAGAAAACATTCCAATAACCATTTGCTGATAACAATGAGTTAGCAAGAGGTTGACATTTCCATACAGGCTTGTTTACACATTACTTTAAATTATAGTTTGTTGTTTTTTTACCCTGGTTTGTTGTATTAACTATAAAAGCTTGATGCACAGAATCTGCTAAGACATAAATCATACCTTAGAAACTACAGTGTCTAGGCTCATGTACCACACAGAATCAAAATCAGACATTATGGCTTTGCATTTTATAACTCAGCTAAAGGTTCCAGTTATTCTTTGAAGCCATTTCACAGATTCATTGAGTTGGAGTCATTTAAGTTATAGTCCCGCTCATTGCAGGAAAGTCAATATAAATTGAAACACAGTCAAAGGAAAACTCACAAATTTTTCCTCTCTAGTTTAAACCGGTATTAAATTTTGATTACCATTCAGTTAGAATCTACTAATGTGACTGTGTAATCTGCCATAGAATTTTGCCTGGTCTGTAGTTCGCTGGATTCTTCTTTCTTCAGTTTGTGAAGATAGAGATAACTACCCTTCTGTAGCCACGTTTGCTAAACTAGTTCTACAGGATTTCTCAAAGAGAATGTATAATCATATAATACACAAGTTATGTTGACCAGACCATTTGCAAAGTGCTTTGTATTCCAGTTGAATTAATTCAAATTCAGTAGGCAATTCCTTATATTTTTATCAAGCTAGAACTGGAAATCTGTTCCTCCAAACAGCTCTTCTCTTAATTGGCTGAAGAAGATACTGAGTGAAAATAGGAGTCAATTAGTTCCACCCTTTTTATTCATGGAACTGGAACACTGCTTCTTTTAAACATAACTGATTGATTGTTCTTAGCATCTTTAATTATGGTTTTCTCATCTACTTGTAGTCTTCCCTGTTTGCAAGCCTCTCTTCCTTCTCTCTTAATGAGTGTCCTTTTTAACTTTTCAAATCTTCATTAAGCTTTTTAGGAAATTATATTGGCTTTTTCTGCTATCTACATTTTTTCCTCATTGGAATTCTTTGCAATTGTGCTTTTAAGAAATTGGGTTCTATAAATTACTTATCTTTCCCAATTTCTCCTGATATTGTTCTGAATTCATTAAAATCTGCTTTTTTGACATCTAAGATATGTAATCAACTACACCCAGTATTTGTTTCCACTAATTTCAAGAATTCCAGTATTATATGGTCATTTTCATACAATTTCTACTATTATTGCCATTGTTGTCTGTATTGGAAACTACCATCAGTCCAACGATTGGTTGGCTATTTCTGAAGCCCTAGAACACGGTTATCAAACTCGCCATGTCACGTTATGTTTTGCAATGTTTTTACCCTTCATGGAGTTGGGGTGTGCATGGGCTGCACATGACAATCCAGCCATGGGCCGCCAGTTTGACACCCCTGCCCTAGAACATCCTATAATTGATAATAGTTGTCAGCTGCCTTCTTCTTACAATACACTGGCATAGATTGCCTTCAAATGTGCAATGATGATAGATGTTAGTTGGAAACTCAGTGGAAGTATATTGAGGTTATATTACCTACAGAATCTTAAACAAAACTGCAAGAGGAATTCAATAATAGAAAATCTTCATCTGGGCAAGCATCTGTTCCACCCAAAATTCTAAAGGATGATATTCAAGACCCTTACCAACTGCACTTGCCCTTTCCTCACGGCCATCTCTTTGAGTTCTCGCAGTTTCAGAGGAGCCATCAGGGCTGCTGTTTCTAACTCTTGAAATTGGGGTGGAGTCCGGGGATGGAGCAGAGATGAAAGCAGAGTCAGAGGAATCTGAGTCACTGGAAGACAAAGCTGATTCCTTTTCCAAACTACAGGCCTCAGAGCAGAAGAGAAGACCATTGCGAATGGTGATTGGCTGACCCAGCAGTGTTTTATGGCAAAGGCTACAATAGAAACACGAGTCTTTGCTGTGCCAATGTTGACCTTGTAGTACGATCTGTTTACTGTTGACACCTGTGAGAAGAGAGTAATCAACAAGCACTTCACCTCCTGCAGTGTTGCTGGAATACTATTTATGTCCTAATTTGCTTAAGAACTGTCTGTCCATTATGTTGCAGACTTTTAAAAGACAGAATAAAAATTCAAGTTTCAAAATGTGTAAATAAAAGACAACACAAGCTTAACATTAAATCACAATTTTTTATAAACATGAAGTGGCATTGCATACTAAATTAAATTTTAACATTGTGAACCTTGTCCAAACTTCACAAAGCTATATAGCAGCACTAGTGATATTGATTCTATATTACTTTTTTGCTTTTTACTTTTCTTGGTTCATATCTTGGGACAGGCACCTCTGGCCTTCCAGCTGTTGTTGAACCACACAACTTCCAGAATTTTGTATTTTCAGGTGGCTTTGAAAACAGATTAAATTCCTACGGTAACACTATTTCACATACAACCACTCACTCATAACCATAGATTTCAATGGAACTTATTCTTAGACAATAAAAATAGGATTCCAGCCACAAACCAAATGCCAACAGCCACAAAATCCACTGAATGAACCCCAGTATCAGCATTTATCAAACCCAGAGAAAGCTTGTTAATGAACTATAATTTAGGTAGTCATCACAAGCAGTTAACCATTTATTTATTTATTTATTTAAAGGCACAATAAATATAACATTACTATATGTTTGACACCTATAACTCTATTTGAAAGCTCCTCAGTGATATTTTGAGTTTTTCTGAAATTTTCATTTGATCCTATGAAGCAAAATACATGTTTAACGTTGCAACTTTCGCATTATCTAAGATACTTTCAACATCTTTATAATTCTGATGACTACTACTACTACAACCGTTATTATTTTTGCATAGAATATGACCTGATCCTAGCAGCTATAAATGAAGCTAACACTTTGAGCTGCAAATATAAGAATGGAAGATCTTGTCATAGTAAACTGTAATAGATTTCTATACTTGCAACTATAAGAATTGTAAGGAGAAGTTGACCTAATTATTAAATTAGACACAAACTGTATCTGTTGTGGTGATAAAGGGCATATTAAAGCTTATTAATTTCCTTTGTAAAAGTTTAGTTTTTTGTGTAGCTTGGTAGCAATAATTTGAACTTAGAACGTAACACCTAGTGGTATGGTCTTAAAATGGAGACAGCTAATATAACACAGACACCTTAGACACCTAGAGGTAAGTCACAAGAAATCAACACTTAAACACTGATGTTTATGGTACATGTTGATAATATCATGAAGAATATTAGAAGTGTGAAAAGTAACAGTAAGGCCAATCTAATAGCTTATCAAAACATTCCACAGGAAAAGGTGCTGTATAATTACATTAATGTTTTTATCTCATCTCAATACTGATATAATCTGGAGAATAGGGTTACTGCAGAATCTCTTCCCCTCAATTTGTTGGCAGGGAGCCCAGTGATCACTACAAGTAATTTCTAATAAAATATGCTTTGTTGCTTCTATCTCCAAATGCTTTGGTTCTCCTTTTAAGTGAGCATTTTTCTCATAACACTATGAACACACATACATAATACATATATATATATATATATATATAAGAGAGAGAGAGAGAGAGAGAGAGAATGAAGATAGTCCCAAGTAACCTTTGGGTGACATTCAGGCAATCTTTAGGCAAGTTGATACTTCTGAAAAATGGGAAAGGCCGTAAACTCTGTGCACATGTTTTGCTTGCAGGAACATGCCAAATTCACTCCTTATTAGGCAGCACTGATCTAGATGGAGTGATGATATGAGGCAGGTTCATACTTTTCTTCACAAGTCTACAGAAGGATTCTGGACCTACCAACAATCTCTCCACAGGCTTGACAGATATCTGCATAAAAACTCTCAAAGCAAGCACAGCAGTAGGGTTGTCCACCTTTCATCACATATTGCTGAATGCGCAGGGGCAAGTCACACTCGAGACAGCAAAAGTGTTCTTCATGCCAGCGCATGCCTTCTGCCTCCACGCACTCAGAGGTGAAGATCAGCTGAAGAGACATAAGCGATGAAAGTTCATACTGCTATGAACTAGATATGAAGGTGAAGTATGCAGTGTTCCAAGATCAATTTTCTTTCTAAGGTAAGAGCACAGGCTACACAACTATTATTTACTCAACCCTTTGCAGTGACCTTATTCTATAAATCAAGCTTTCTGCTTAAAAATACACCATATTTATCCAATTGATAACATTCTCTTCATATATCTCAAATAAGTCATAATCTATTCTTTAAATATCTCCAAAGCTATCAGGCTTAACGCCATGTTAAATATGTACACTTTGTTTACTTTTGCCTATTTTATTTTGATATTTCTACGACAATTATCACTACCCAGCTCTGTCAAGAATTCTGAAACTCCACTAGTAACACATTGGTCTCTGCATATTCTAAGTGTTTATCTTCCTATACCATGTACCTAATTATCTTCCTATTCCCAATTACAAGATCAAAGAATTGAAGGAAGTAAATTTAGGAATTTCTACAGGGGATAAGAGAGATATATGGTTAAATCTCCTCCAAAATAAAATCTCCAATTATGATGGGAGAAAAAAATTAAAAATCCCATTATATCATGAAACCTCTCCTATGGGTAACAGGATTCTAGCTCCAGTCTATCCATCTGCATATGGAAATGGCCAGGCTAGATATATCAGTTGATTTAGTTACAAGAATACAAACATACCTACCTGATCACATGAAGCACAGCGAGGGCGGAAAAATTCTGCATGGTGCCGACCACAAAAAATCTTCTCATCTTGATAGAAGTAAATTAGATCTATGAGTGGTTGCTGGCAAATGTGGCAGACAAAGCAGGTAGGATGCCACCAGCACTGTTTGCCCAGCTTAGAGACAAATACACCTTGGTCTCCTCCGATTACATTCTTATCACACTAAAAATCAAGCAGAAAGAATTTATTTTATCTAAGAGCCTTAATTATAACTTTCTTCCTTCTGTAAACTATTAAGACTGCTATGCATGCTTTACTTTAATAATTAAAATCAAATTATTTTACCCAGGCAATTTAAATTGTGAGTGAAAGGAACATGCATAATACAATGTTAGCAAATTGCATTTGTTTGCCTAGATGTTTTTTTTCTGTGTATAGTTCTATAGTGTTTGCTGTTTTGTCTAGTACAAACTCGCAGTGTCATGTTGTCACATGACGTATTGTGACTTTTTTCCTTCGCTAAACCGAGAGTGGGTGTGGTCAGCATGCAACACATGCAGGCTTTGGGCCGCGAGTCTGACAACCCTGGTCTAGTATATATTGGTTTTCATAACAGGAGTCAACCACTCTGTGTTCCTTCAACCATTACAAATATTGTATAGTCGTTTCTTGCATTTCTAAGATTTCAGTAAACATTGCCTATATCTTTTTCAAATATACTTTCTCCGACATAAGGACCTACAACTTCCACCTGCACCTGTTACCCAGTGGTGGGATTCAATTTTTTTTTACTACCAGTTCTGTGGGCATGGCTTGGTGGGCATGGCAGAGGAAGGACACTGTAAAATCTCCATTCCCTCCCCACTCCTGGGGGAAGGTTACTGCAAAATCCCATTCCCTCCCCACCCTACTAGCCTGCTTTCCAGCTCCATTCTCCTGTGCAGGCCAAAAAAAGAACACCCAGCTGATCAACTGGGACTCGGGAGGCAGAGAATAGATGGAGGTGGGGCCAATCAGAGGTGGTATTTGCTGGTTCTCCGAACTACTCAAAATTTCCACTACCGGTTCTCCAGAACTGGCAAGAACCTGCTGAATACCACTTCTGCTGTTACCATATCCAAAATTAGTATAACTGCAAAGAGCACACTAAGCAGGAAAAACAGGGCTAGAGATCAGTCCAGACATCTCCATAATATGTCCAATATCATGGTAAGAATAGCTCACATTTCTGCATAAGTACTCCTCAGCTGTGAGAGGCAGATGACGTAAAACTCCCTGTCCCAGGGATTCCTGTCGCCGCCATGCAGCAAAGGTACGGAGTTGTTTTCTTTCCTCTTCCCCGATGAATGGACAATATCTCTCCTTAAATTAAAAAAAAGCAAAAATGGTGTCAAGATCGAAAAGAAGCAATTAGATAAATATGTATATTTGAGATGCAGGAACAAAACAGAGATAGGTGTTGATCAACTTGCAAATATTTTTGAAGTTTTATTGTAATTCCCAAAGATACTTTTCAAACCTTTTTCTTGTTTTTTGTTCCTTGAAAACATTTCATTTCTCATTCAGCTTCTTAGATGAGAAGCAAAATGTTTTCAAGGAAAAAAAAAACACAAGAAAGTCCGGTTGCCTTTTGAAAAGCACCTTTGGAACAACCATGACCTGGATGATTGAGAATCTGCATAGACATTTATTATAATAACATAATTTTATTTTTACATTTGCTTTTATTCAGCTTGGTTAAAAAAATTGGCTTGTAAATATATAAATGAAGCTCTTGCTGCATATAGTTATCTTATTAGTCAAGACCGTATCATGTACAGTATATGTTAACAATAAATCTCAATGCTATATTTAGTTGGCAGCTCATTTCTCTTAGCTCTTAGCTCTTTTTCCCTCTTAGCTCTTTTTCTCTAACATGATTCTGGAATACTATGCACATCTACTCAGATGAAATCCTACTATGTCAAATGTGGCTAACTCCTAAGTGAAAAGACAGAGGATTACGGCTTGGCTTTTCTCTAAATCCTATTTTTGTCCAATACACGTTTGGAAGGAAAAGTTTTTAAAAGCCTGGGCAGTGTGTTGCAATTTAGTGATCTCTTTAATATCTGAGTACTAATTTTGACATTAATGTTAGAGTCAGTCCTGCCCATATGGAGGGTACCAAATTGTGAGAGAAAGTGCTAGGAGTTGGCTAGATCATTAGAACAGCATTGCAACAATAGCTTTAATCAAAGCTGGTTACTAGTGGATGTGAACCCAAAGAGGTTATTTGTAAAGATAGCATATTCTGGGTAGACAAAAAGAGACATTAAATCTATCTTTACTTCAGTGGGCCAGAAATCTCTTTCAGTTGTTTATTCTTGGGAACAGCAATAAAATCCTAAGTCAACTTTCTGACTGGAGTATCCTAGAGCAGGTGTTCCCAACCCATGGTCTGTGCACTGGCACTGGTCCGCAGCATACCAGAAACCAGGCCACACAAACAAGCAAAACCCCATCCGCGGGTGCAAGCAGCACACGAAACCACACCCTGTCCAGTCCGTGGAAAAACCTCTCTCCACAGAACTGGTCCCCAAAAGGTTGGGGGGGGGGTTGTCCTTCATGGGAACATTAGTTGCAAATAAGTTTGGTGATGGACACAAGGGGCCATAGGGGCCATACAAAGGAATTTTCCAAATCCCAGTGATGTCAAAATTACAAAACATGTCATGATATGCAATACAATTTTGCATTGCATGTAAGAACATGAAGAATAAAATTGTGTTACTATGCACATTTCATCACTTGTCCCCTCTCTGTTAATCTTCTCATCACTCCTTATCCTTACGATTTATATTGACTGTTTCCTAGTATGATTTGATTGATCATACCCTATGACTATCATTAAGTGTTGTACATTATGATTCTTGATTCTTAACAAATGTATCTTTTCTTTATGTATATTGAGAGTATTACACCAAGACAAATTCCTTGTGTGTCCAATCACACTTGGCCAATAAAGTATTCTATTCTATTCTCTTTTCCAACAGGCACTTGAATCACCAAGTTAGTGCATTTTTATTATTTATTTATTAAATTTCTATACCACCCATCTCACTTAAGTGATTCTGAGCTGTTTACAACGTTTCTTTGGTTACCTTTTCTCCTTGTTACCATATAGATTCTCCTATTGCTGTTTTTTTTAGAAAGATCATGAAACTGCATGACTAGAATTTGAAAAGAACGGACAGCCCAAATAACTTTTTCAGTGCAAACAAGGGTCATAAGAAAATAGGATTCTTCAATCAAGTGATGCACTAGTAAAAAAAGACCCGGCAAATCCTGGGTAAGGTTTTAAGAAGCTTACATCGCAGTCTTGTGGAGGCAGCTGGTAGAGGAGAATTTTGATACGGAGCTGATTGTGAATAGCAGCAGGTACCACAGCTGATGAAAAAGAGCTACTGCTTTGTAATACCTGTAAAAGTAAATGAGATGGAAATGAAACAGTGATATCTCTATGTATTGGGGGAAAAGAGTTTCCTGCACTATCCTTTGTTTTACAGGTCATCTTCTCTAAGCTTGATAAAAGAATCTGAGGTCCTTCCCACATTAAGAGATGAAGGGATAATTAAAACAAACCAACAGGAAGAAGAGAGCTAATTTACTTTCCATTTATTGTATAGCACATAAACTAGGAAAAGTTTGACAAAGGCTACACCTATCCTCCTGCATATGAGTTTGATCAAGCAGTTAAGACTTGACATGGGAAGTCTCTTCACCAAAAGAACAGAAAAACTGGGCAAAAAAGTTTTTTTTTAAGTTTGTTTCCTGCACTTTTCCTTAGCCTTTTTCCTGAAAATTAAAAATACTGAAAAAATATATTTCCTAATACATTTATTTATATTATACGATAAAATTGTTAAGATGAACTGAAATAAGTTTATACAAACAGAAACGTTTTTTGGAAATACAGCAAATTAAGAAATAAGTGAAGACTCAAGGCAAAGTGAAGCTTTCTTCCGTATAGTTTTAGTACGAAAATGATAAATTATCAGACACAGAAAATACTGATAATTTCAAATTCAGAAAAGAAGACCGATTAAACAACATTTCATAATTCTGGAAATTATGAGTAGTCTGTCTTTCTCACCTTTTAATTAAGTTTAATAAATCAAATTATACACGAATCATTTTATAGAGCAATAAAATTGTTTTATATCTATAAAGAGCATATAAGTATTACACGTATTTCAATTTTCCTCCCTGTTAGTGTTTCCTCCCCAAAATGGAAAGGGGATCTTTGTTTTTTCCCCACTCCTTCAAACTTGCCAGAGTGTTTACTTTACATCTTCAAGTGATTTTATCTTTTCAAGTTGTAATTATCTACTGATTACAATCCACCTGTTTTCAAATTCTTTTCTTTCTCTGGAATCAAGCTTGAAAATAACAAAAGGACATGTGTGCCATTTTGACATATACACAGATTCATGTGGTGTAGGCTTGGTCCCAGATCCAGAGGCAGCAAAAGGCAGTAGCCAACCTTGTTATTGTCATAACTCCAAATGATTGTCAAATGAAAACACTGTTCACTAGCTGACCTGGAAAAAATCTCAGCAGGGTTAAACCTTGTGAATATTGAAATAGGAAATCAAAATAAAATCCCTGTGAAATTGAGGGGGGAAAACATCCTGGAGTAAGGCAGTGACAAACCATATTGTTTGAAGAAGACAAAAATGACCTTCTGCATATAGTCGTCAAGGAGTCAGACCTGAGGGAAATTTTACCTCATACCAAAAATAATATATCACACAGAGATGTAGATCTGAAAGTGTCTTACTGGCTCTGATGGAGGAAATCCAGTGGTTGGACCAGGATAATCTTCCAGGGCGCAGCCAGAATCACTGTCTGAAGATGAAGCAAGTGGTAGAGAAATTACAGTTCTATTACATGGAGACCTCTCTCTCTGGGACCAAATATGGCTTGGCTGGGACATCCGCAGAAAGGAAGTGCTGGGGAAAAAAAACCCAAGTCTATTAAAAAAAAAAAGGCCAATTCTTTCCCTTTCCCTTACAGTCTACCAAGAACACTGTTAAACACCAGCATGGCACCTATCAGATGAGATAGACTTTGGCTACCAACGTCTCAATTATACAGGATTGCTAACATATGTTTAACATAGATTACTAAGATTTTCTACTATATCTGTGAGGCAGAGGAGTAACAGAAGCAAATATTAATTGAAGCAAGTATTTCACAGGATCATTGCAATGTGGTGGGGGGTGGGTGGGGGTGAGATTTGTAGTCATGTGGCCTTTTAAACCAAAAGGATACTTACTGTGGGGGATTTTCCTTTGGACCAACATATATTATATTAATCACATTAAGAGTTCTTGTTAGAAGAACAAGCATAGTCACGTTCTATAGACATAAATTATACTGCTAATCACTTTGAATATGACTAATTTCTTATTCACATATGGCTAAGGGGTACAGGTTTCATTCTGCTCTATTGCACTTTATATTGAATGCCTTATATTCACAAGAAACCCTGTTATAATTTTTAACTTTTGCAAAAAGGCTGTAGAGATTCTCAGTCATCTAGGTCATGGTTGTCCCAAAGGTGCTTTTGTTTTAAAATGGTTGCTATAGCCAAATATTTACCTGAAGTATGTCCTCCTGCTCTAACAAGACAGGGAAAAGATAAGTAGTATCCTATGAAGTTAGCTTAAATGGGAAGGAAAACCCACACCAAATTCCCTTCTGATATGGCTATTTTGTGAATAGCTACGTCAACCTTTTTGTGAGACTACCCAAATCAAAAGTGCCCATCATTTCCAAAATCTGGGGATTTTTGCTTTAAATGACTTCCAGACTTACAAAAAATATTAATACAAAAGTACTAGAAATAAAAATTACTGGGTCGCTTAACAGGGCTGAAATTGAAAGGTTCAAACCACTTGGTATTGTTTCCACACTCCTGATCCCACAAAGAGCAGGCCCAAAGAGCCCAGCAAAGTAGCTTTGGTGAAAATTCTGATGGTAATTGATACTGATGTTAATTCTAGGCTTCTTTCATTCCAAAGATGCACATTTGTATTCCAACAACTTTTTAAAGCAAAAAACCCATAATTCTTCCATAAAGTACTGGGATATATCCTAATTTATACCTCTGGAAATGACTTCAATCAAAATATCTAAGTGCAATCTTTCTAATTCCTAACTTTATTTTGTGAGTCTGGATTTCTGGAGACAAGAGGTCTAGATCACAATATTTTCATTATCAGCTAAATTGAATTTACCCCCCTTGTATTTGGCTCCATTATACTTACAGAATCCTATCTTCTAACAACCACGTTAGATGTATGGTTTCTCTCCAGAAGACCTTCTCAATACCAGGATTAAGGAGTGGCAGAGTCCCCTCTAAGCAAGAAATAAGGGATATTTCATTGATTACAAGTGATTGCAATTTGAATGGAAACCCACTGATCATTTTTTAATAAAACAATTCACAATCATAGAATAGCCTTCTTATTAGTAAGATTCAACCTTGCTCTTGATACTTGTATTTGGGAAAACATATTATGTGAGAGTTCATTCTTACAAACAGAACATGTTTTTCCAAGCTTATTGTGTATTTTATAAAGATACTTTGTCCCACTTTTCTCATTTTCCTGCTTCTACAGTACTTCCAATATTATTACTAAAATGCATTGAAACCACATTTTTCCTTACCATCAGATCCAGACACACACATAAATATTACTTATTCAAACTGCCTTTATTTTTCATTGTGAGTCACATAAAGCTTGGATGAAACACAGTGGCAAAGATATGCAAATAAACAAGGAACCGTACCAGACATATGCTATTTCAAAGACTAGTAGATAATTTCACATAATCCCTAATTTGTTACAAATTGCCCACAGGTGCTTGTTAACTGGAAGAGCATTCATTTTCTCCTCCTTCTTGAGGCCATGACTATTTCATAAATGGTTGACATAATACACATTTAAAGTCATGCCTGTTAGTATAAAAGTTGGCTCTTGTTCCATTTATGTCTACCACGAGTTAAAAACTCATATCTGAAAAGTTTTTGCCAGCCACAAACATAATCAACTAGTCTGATATCCTTGTTGTGATGTGATTATTGTGTGGGTGCATAAATTGATAGCAGTAACTATCAATTATTAATTGATAACTCTAAAGCCTAACCCATTTGGCAGGAAGAAAGCACATTAGTTGAAATAAGTGGACATAATTGATTGGTGCTTGAAACTTACTGAGGGCCAAAACGTTTTGGTGGGCAAAAATAAAAGCCCAAATATTTTATCAGCTAGTGCTAGCAAAATTAACAGTGTTATTTACAACAATGCTTTACTCATTTTCTGAGAAAATTTTCTCTATACACCTCTTATTGAACATACATTTCCAGAGATTCTGGAATGAAACAACCATAATGGACAGACATCTTGTCAAACTAGCTGAAGAAAACAGAGGCTTTGTGGTTTTTAGCAGTGAAGGGCACTGCTTCAATTACTAACCTTGTAGGCCACACACTATTATATATGCAAATAAATGTACTTGCATTTGAAGTTAAGTAGCGACTATTGCCAGTCAAGGAATGAAGAACTGTATCTGCTATTTTGCTGTCCCCATTTCTGATCCCTATTCTGACTCTACTGTATTTGTTCTGAATCGATACTTAATGATGTTGTCCTCATTATCTCTGTGTAATGCATAAAATACAGAGTGTGATTGACGATTCCCCTAGCCTCCGAAAACCAAGTTTCAGATTACTCTGGGTTCTGTTTGGGAGGCAACAGGAAAGGTTTGGGCCTATCTTCCCCCTTGTTACACAAAACCACAAAGGACCATGGAATTAAAGCACTTGTAGCACTGCACTATTGCATCATTCATCTAAACTAGCATTCACATTCAAAAGTGAACCATCTTGTATCAGTGAAAGTAGCAATGCTTTAGTGGAAATATCTCAGAAACTATGCTGTAAATGAGACCACAGTAAATGTCCGTGATAAATGGACAGAATCAGAATCCAATGGCTCTGCTGATACCATCCCATATTCCATGGACCATCCCATATTCCATGGCACACATTCCACATTCTATGGCTGCATTGTTATAGTCTTCCCTAACTTGGTACCTTCAGATAGGTTGAACTTCAACTTTAATCAGTTCAATCCAGAAAGGGAACACTTATCAGTTATTTGTTATAAGTTAAGGTATTATTACTATATAATAAAAAAAAGTGGATTAAGTGTGTAAGTATATAATTAACATCTAAAAATAACTGATACAAATGAATCCAGAAACTACCATCCTGCATGTTGCTTGAATTTTAATTTCAGAATTTGGGGAATCTTAACTATGGATTTATCAGTTATAACACAACACACACCCCTGCAAACTATAAAAAGCAGAACATTCATTGGATCTTCTTAAATAACTTGCATGAAGCATTGTTGGCATTGTTTTTAGGGGAGCCCTTTTCTAGTCTTCGGACCCTGGCATATGCCCAACTTTGCCACTACACAATTGAGGACTCACACACCCTGTCTGTGAGAAAGCCTGACAATGGCCTTTTAGTCTTGCCCTGGGCTTCATTTCCTTCCTGACTCTCCTGAAAGCATTGTGGAGACTTGCCATTTTAGATAAACTTTTCAAAATGTCACCCTTTTATTTTTGCTACTTTACTGAGTTTAAAGATAATTATGTTGTTTAATGCTGTTTCTTGTAACTTTTAAAAAAATGTTTCAAGGCTTCACAGCTTTAAAAAGCAGAACAGACATTTCATTCAACACACTTGGACTGTTCATGCTGTGACTAGTTGAATTAATAGGCATGGCATGTGCCCAGATTAGCAGCAAATCCGCTGCCATTGTGTGCAAATTGTTATACAGTTACTGATACATAAGCTGGCACTTGGGTGTGTGGCAAACCTATCAACACTACCCCAGACTTAATTCAAACTGAGTTGATGTAATGAGTCCAACTTCCTAAAAAAGTTATGAGTCAACTCAATTTTCCAAAAAGACATTTTCCATTCACGCAGACATATATTTACATGGCAGGGATGCAGATATTGTTCAACAGTTTATTTTCAGAGATATGGCAATTTTTTGGTTCTGAAGTTACTCAGTTTTTATCTACACTGGCTGTGGGACATTGATTTTTCCCTTCACGCCTTCATAAGCCTGCAGCGTTAATCATTCCCAGATGCTTGGGCAGGGGGTTCACATACTGGGCAACTTTCCTGGTTAATGGTTATGGAAAGAAACAGGCTGATTTTTTTCCAACTCTTTCTTGCTGACTTCCTTCCTCTTGTCCGTTTCCAAAACAAAAGGGGTTTTGATGGCAGTTTGATGGCTCAGTTCAACTTCTGTAACGACTTGGATACCTTCCCAGAGAATGGCTCTCTCTTGTTAACTTTCCTTTTCCAATACTAAAGTGAGCAGAGAAAAAGGGGTGGCCTTGAATGGGACTGAGGAAGAATGGAGATGCAATAGCCTGACTCTAGCAGGAACCATCAGTGGTTATAGTTTTAGTGGCAAGGTGGTGATCCAATCAGATGCTGTTTCAGCATGTAGTTATAAAAAGCTTTTCTGTTCAACCGGCAGGTAGCCAGAGAGCAAGTAAACAAGTTCTACCTGATTCATTTGGGACATTTCACAATTTCTGAAATTCACCTCAGAACAGAACTACTAATATAGAGGGACATATAGTCAAAGTCAAATATAGCATAAATTACTCTAGCTTCAGCTACCTATGTTTTAGGTTGGGAGAAGGAATGGACGCTTCTGTACATTGCCATTAGATTGCAAACAGCTCTCCCAAAATCAAACTTTCTCTTCCTTGATTTCTGATTTTCAACACACATGGCTGGATATTATTCGTACCTCACTACAAAATGGCAATTACACAATTAAAAATCTTCAGCAGATAGAAGGCAAGGCAACTGGAAACTGTAAAGATGAGCAACCAATGACCAATTCTTTTCAAGTGCTTCAGAAGCATGCCTCATTTTTGGTTTTGTACAGTTTTCTTAAATATAATTAGCAAAGAAAGCACAAGTTGTTTAGTTTGCATCTGGATAAATAATTACGGTAACTCAGCAAATTAACTCAGCACATTAGGAGGAAAAATAAAAACAATACAGGTAATCCTCGAGTTATGCATGTAATGCTTACATTTGTAACCTGAGGATTCGTTGGAGTGAATCACATCAAACAAACATGATCACTCCCTGCTTTCATCCACCCATTTGCTAATTGAATGCACTGGTCATTAAGTGCACATGTGGTATCTCCAGGTGGGGAAGGCCATGGGGGGCAGGGCTAACAATGGAACAGGCCACCTGCTTCAGACCCACCCAAGGCCTCCTTTGACCCACTGAGATACCTCATGCTCCCTCCCCTGGAGCCCCCACAATTGCTCCTCCCCCATATCCTGCCATGCCAGGTCCTTTACCCTGTGAAGATCTACAAGCTGTCTCCTCTCAGCCTCTCTGCTGCAGTTTCTTTGCCTGTTTGCACTCTTGGTGCAAAAAGCATTTGGAAGCTGATGAGACTTGAGGCAGTGAAAATGCAATGCTTCAAGCTCCCATCGGCTTGCAAACGCTTCTCATTCCGAGACTGGAAACTTCTGGGGGCTGTGATCTTGCACTACAGTACTTTAGGCCTCTGTTCTCTACCAATGGAGGCCTGTAGCAGATCTGCAGCAAAAGGCTTTGCAAATGTAGGGAAGACCTTGCGCAGATCTCTTGCAGGCTTCAGTGCGCAGAGAACAGAGTCCTACAGTACTATAGTGAGAGAACATGCAAGTTCGGTAGTGTGAAATCACACGCTACTGATCTCACGTGATCTTGTGCTACTTTAGGTCTCTGTTCTCTGAAAATGCATGGAAGCAGGCAAAGGAACTGATGGCTCACTAAATCGTCACAAAGTAAATGACTCTCCACAGGCCCAGTTCCTGTGGGGACCTGGCAAGGGGTGGGTGGGGTGAAAATAGGCAGAGTAAATGTTGCAGTACCTCTGTGGTCTTTCATAAGTGTGAACAACTGTCATGGTGCAGCAACACTCGTAACTTCGGGACTGTGTCATAAATACATGGAGGGGGGGAATAGAATGTCGTAACTTTGAATGATCGCTAAGTGAACTGTCATAATTCGAGGATTACCTATAGTTGATTTTACCAGATTCCAATACCTTACTTCCCAAATGTAAGACAAATATAGATAACTAGTATAGATAAACATTGGAGGAGAAGACTATTTCTTTAGCAAGGTTTCCAAGAACAAATGGCCATGTGAATAAAAATTAATTGTGTAACAGCAGAGGGGCGGGAAGGAATTTTTAGAGGTTTTATTAAGTTCAACTTTACCAGTGATATCTAAATCGACTATCATCTAAAACAGATGAAATGGATCATGCAAGTGAAACAAATCCAGCACCAGAAAATTCCTACCTAGTGAGGATTCAGGAGGTCTAGGTGAAATTCCATACTACACATATGATCAAAACACATATTATCACTATTTTAATTGAATTTCACAATATTTAATTTATTTGCATATTAGCACAGATTGAATGAAGGCAGTAAAACTTAACCGGGTTCTTGTGAATCCTTAAGAATTTGTACAAATCATAACTTGTGGATTTCAAAACCCCAATCAATTGTAATCTATTCAACAAACTGTGGTTAAGATTACAGTAATTTAAATTGCATTGAGTAATTCAAATTCCACTTAAGCTGGATCTAATCTATTGCATTTTTCTCTGCAAACAAAATCTTTATAGAAAAGAGACTGACCAAAATGAAATGCTGAGGATACCTATTTCAATTAAACTAAAAGGATGCAAATGACTTGAATCAGTTTCAGATGTCTTGTTTTTAAAGCAACATTTGTACCGTATGCATGTTTCTCAAATGAATTATTGCAAGAGTGTCAAAAATCCCATACTGTATATAGTATGGAAATTTTTCATTCAAGTTGTTGTGCGAGCCTTCACTTTCACATGACAGGTAGACTACTTGCAGTAGTACTCCAATTTTAATTTTCACCAGTATATTTAGGTTCAAAAGCCAACAGGTAAATTAAACAACAATCTGTAAGCAATAATTGGGATAGTAGTAACTAGTAATATATTTGTGGTTTCCCTAGAACATCTTTACTGGAAATTTCCAGGCAAGAGGACCTCAAGACCCCTACCTATAGCACTGAAAAATGCATGTTTTCAGTAAGCCAATTATATCACAAATTATTTCATCAGAACAGGCAACCAACTACCCCATCAGATGACTCAAGCCAGAGGTGATGACTGAATAACACAAAAACTGTCTCTTCCAAATGAGAAGCAGCAATCCTGTTCATATCACTGCCTTCATTAAAGACTCTGTCAGCAGCCCTGTCAAATTAGCTACTGCATGGCCGCTCTCATTAAAAACAACCTTTTTCAAAACTCTGCACAAATACTATGAAAATGAAGCTATTTAGATTTGCAAGACGTTTTAAAAGCCCCACCCGAAAATTACTGGCTGTCTCCCTCCCTTCACGATATACTGTTTTGGCCTGACTCCCTTTCCAAATTAATTGCTCTTGTGAGGAGAGCTGGCTTTTTGTGCCTCAACATCAGGTATGAAGGACCAATTCTTTGCAATATAGAAAGTTCTCCTCAGTTTAGTTATTCTCTAAATATGCAGGGGTTCATCTCCCATAATCCCTACTATCAGTGGAGAATTCTGGAAGTTGTGGTCTCTGGAGTACAGCAGCTGAGATAAAAATCAGTGTTCTTCCAACCAGGTTGGCTCCTGGTGAATGCATCCATGCAGTTTTCTTAGCAATTTTAAGTAGTTCCCCATTTCCTCTTCTACAGTATTTTCCCCCAAATTTCATCAGAAGGCAGGCCGCAAACAAAGGCATTACTACAGAGCCACTAGCCTCACCCCACTGACTGCTACACTTTGTGCCAACATGAAGATTTCTGAGTCTATTTCTTAGGGCCTCCATGAATGAGAACAAACAATGCCAAGGTTTACAGGACTGGGGAGACCTAGACTCAGTCTCGAAAATTCACTGGGTCTGTCACTCTCTCTACCCAATGTATCCCAAACACAATTGTTGTAGGAAATTGGTTAAAAGGATTACTGTGGAGGGAAGATAGTCTAGATATCAAATGAATAAAGGCCAGGCTGTTAAACAGTAGGGAAATGGAAAAGTCAGTGTTCCAGCCAGGGACCTCTTCTCATTTCCTCATCTGTTTTCTTTAGCAGTCAAAGAAAAAGAAGATTGTTATCTAGGGGTAGAGACAAAAGCTCTCCATAATGGCTTGACTCCGGACATGAGATTGGAAATCTGGGGGGGAGAATGAGGCAACCATATCTGCCACTAGAGAATCTGTCTATACCATAGTTCCAGAAGTGCACAGTGTTAGATGTTACAGCCCTGTAGAACCCTGTAGTAAGGGTGCAAGAAGCAGCTCCAATCAGCTTAGACTGATACTAACCCATGGGTGGAAGAGACCTCAGACTGAAACATGGCAAAGCAGGAATGTCTGTAGCATTTTCCTGCATCTCTGGCTATTACTGAAGCCATATAACGGCTGTCCTCATTTGTGTAACCATGGATGGCTCAGTAAAATGCTGTATTAGTAGAGATACTATTAGAATGGATTGTCCTTGCCTTTATTCATTATGGATCACTGCAGAGCCATATAAGAGTTATTTGCTGGGTCATAGGAAACAAGAAAAGGTGAACTGTAGAAACTATTTGTAACTACATGCACTGGAGGCTGTATGCTATGCCCATTGTCACTTGCAACATAAACATTTGAATGAAAAAAAGGGTACTTTAGAGGTGAAACATCTGCTTTCACCTTTATTCACGTAGGACCATGAACCTAAGATTAAGCTTCTGGCTTGATAATGTGGATAGCAAAGTTAATATCCACCATAAACTGTATCTGACTTAGGACCAGCAGTGTTGTATTTACCCATATCTCATGCATCATTTCAAAAAGATCCACACAGTTACAGCTGCAATTAGCCTAGGTGTGGTATTGAGAAAGCCTTATCTCATGCCAAACTGTACCTCTTCAAAGAGGAACGAACTTTTCCCAAGGCACATGGAACATATTTGTATAAATCAGAAACAATGATGTCTGCAATTAAAAATAAAAGCAGAGTGATGTAGTAGTAGAAGGAAACAGGAATCTACATCAAACAAGGACTGTTGAAATTTTTTACATAACAAACAACATCTGGCAGCTCATCTGCTACCTAGGAATGAAACTGGAGCCATGAGATAGGGGAGGAGAGGGAATCTGCATTTCCATGAGATTATGAAGTTGCAACTATGAAAATAATTATACCTTCAGGGATCTTTCTACACTCACAGCTGTTTCGTGAGAATAACCTCTGATCACATTCTAACGTTTTGGGAGGGGGGGGATACTTATTTAGGCAATAGATCAGATGAAATTACTTTGATGAAAGAGAAGATGTAAGTCCTGCTGATAAAAGGCTTTTGATTCCTTTCCATTTCAAGTGGATTTGTTTCCCCACCACCAATTCCACTGCTAACAAAAAGAAAGCAAGATTATGTCTTTTGAGAGCTCACGGTTACAAAAAAAGGAATATCAGTTTTTAAAATTATTCCTTGATTAACAAGACATAATCTCCCACCACGCATCCTGTTCCCTCCCTGGACATCTTTTCATATTACTGAATTTTCAGTGTTTATTGTTTCATTGTTTTATTCATTATGTTTACATTTTTTAATTTTACATTTTTACTGTTGTAAACTGCCCAGAGTAACCCCAGGGTGAGATAAACAGCTAAACAAACAAACAAACAAACAAACAAACAAACAAACAAGCAAGCTGCAGAAGCAGGTAGACTTGTAATTCTGTATCTGAAGTATGTAACAAGATGAAGGCTGGGAATTATTATCTTTGAATTCTAATTCAGTGAACAACCAATGGTGAAGCAGTGTATGTCTGCTACTAATTAACTGCAGTGTTTGAATACATAGTACTGTTAAAAGCTGATCTGGAGAACAGATTCAGAAAACAAGAGCTAAGGCTCTCTTCTTTCTCTTTTTAAGACCTCCCTATAGAAGAAGGCAAGCACATCCAAGAGATAAGGTATCTTTCACAAATCCTGGAACACCAGGGAATTACCATGAAGATGGGACCGATTCCCATCTTCAAAAAAAAAAAAAAAAAAGGGTGGAGGGGGGACAGATCCAGGAAACTACAAAGCAATCAGCCTAACATCAATACTGGGAAGATACTGGAAAAGATAATAATTAAAAAACCCAGATCTTTGAACCTCTAGAAATAAATAAAGTTATAACTAAAAGCCAGCAGGGATTTATTAAAAACAGATCATGCCAAACCAATCTTATTTCATTCTTTGACAAAGTAATTCAATTAGTAGCCCAGTGAAATGTTGTGGACATAGTATACATAGACTTCAGCAAGGCATTTGACAAAGTAGACCACAACCTTCTTGGTAAGCTAGAAAAATGTGGGATAGACAGCATCACCACCAGATGGATTTGCAAACTGGCTGACAAACCATACTCAGCGAATCGTTCTTAACAGTAATACATCTACATGGAGAAAAGTAAGCAGTGGAGTACCATAAGGTTCTATCTTAGGCCCAGTACTCTTCAATATCTTCATAAATGACTTTGATGGGGAAATAGAAGGAGAACTCATCAAATTTGCAGATGACACTAAGCTAGTAGGAATAGCCAACATCCCAGAAGACAAGCTCAGGATCCAAAAAGATACTGACAGACTTGAACAATGTGCCCTATCCAATAAAATTAAATATGTGGAAAAAAGCAAGGTTTTACACTTTGGCAGGAAAAACCAAAGGTATAAGTACAGATCGGGCAAAACCTGACTCAAAAACGTAATTGTGAAAGGGACCTTGGAGCCCTAGGGGATTATCACTTAAATATGAGCCAGCAGTATGCAGCAGCAACCAACCAATGAATACAATCCTTGATTGTATAAACAGAGGCATAGAATCAAAATCATGTGAAGTATTAGTACTGCTTTATAAATCCTTAGTAAGTCCAAACCTGGAATACTGCATCTAATTTTGGTTACATTACAAAAAAGATGGGAAAAAGTGCAAAGAAGGGCAACTAAGATGATTAAAGGCCTGGAGATTAAAACATATGAAGAACAGTTTCAGGATTTGGATTTGGCTAGTCTAGAGAAAAGGGCTAAGGGGGACATGATAGTCGTATTCCAGTGTTTGAGAGGCTGTCACAAAGAGAAGAGGGGTCAACTTATTTTCCAAAGCATCAGAAGGCAGGACAAGAAACAATGGATGGAAACTAATCAAGGAGAGAAGCTACCATTAAAGAGAAACTTCCTAACAGGGAGGAGAATTAACCAGTTTGCCTTCAGAAGTTATGGGTGTTTCATCACTGGAGGTTTTTAAGAAGAGACTGGATAGGGCCCCTTGTTTGAGCGGGGGATTGGACTAGAAGACCTCCATGGTCCCTTCCAGCTCTGTTCTGACTGAAAGTATATTATTATGTGTACTTCAACACAATCGGCCTGTAAGACAGGGCATAATATTCATGGCCATAATTGTGCTGTTCATTATCCTTGCTTAGCACTGATACCACAGATCTTGCCAGACCTCGTAGCCATACAAAAGCATAACATGTCAATATTGTTCCTTCTTTGCTATAAAGTAGAGGTCCGCAAACTTGGCAATTTTAAGACTTGTGGACTTAAACTCCCAACTCCTATGCTGGCTGAGGAATTCTAGGAGTTGAAGTCCACCAGTCTTAAAGTTGCCAAGTTTGAGGACCCCTGCTATAAAGTATTTGAATCGTGAGGGTGTGAAAGAGAAAACGCAGTCTCTAGAACATAAAAGACTTTCACCAGCACTCTTTTAAATGTTCTTACTGTAGGCAAATTTCACAAAGCACAAATATTCACATGAGAAATCAAATATATTAGGGGTACCAATTATGGGCTGCAAAAATTCAGGAAATTCCGCACACCAGCAAACAGATATAGAAAATTCTAATTGTTGCAATTGTCTAGCAATTGTCTGGATTTTGCAGTCCAAATCTGATAACATATGTTTCACATAATTAATGACCTAGGTAATGTTTAGAGTAGTAATAATTTGAAGTTACCAATTAACCAGCCTCTAATTGTAAAGATGCTCTCTATACAGAATTACATATGACAAGATTTATTTTATTTATCAAATTTAGACACCACTCATCTCGCTCATGAAAGTAGAAGCAGGTTCCTAATTGTTCAGGTGATGAAACAAATACAGCCCAGTTAGAATGTGTGTGCACC
The DNA here is from genome assembly GCF_049901735.1 of Notechis scutatus. Taxonomy (NCBI): domain Eukaryota; kingdom Metazoa; phylum Chordata; class Lepidosauria; order Squamata; family Elapidae; genus Notechis; species Notechis scutatus. Next base: position 48,756,951 of record NC_142011.1, read on the forward strand.
GTTTTGCAGATTCGTAGAAGAAATGTAGTGGAACATGAAAAAGAAGTATTTTTTTTACATGTTTATTTATTCAGAGGATGCATCATTAAGAAACATTTTGCTCTCATCCAAATTATCATTAACTGACTCCAATTTCAGTATTTATTTACAACGAACACCCTCAAACATCTAAAACAAACACCCTCTCAACTCAAGTCAGAAAGGTCCTTAATGCAATGTACTATCCCTATTTTAATCTATGAAAGATTTCCAGTGGACTAAGGCTGTTTGTAATCAATCCTGTGCCCAGTTCCCTAAAGAGGAGCTTCCGTTTTTAACAGGTTATTGTACCTACATGAAAATGCCGTTTTATCCTCATCGGGGATTGCAACCACAAAATTCAAGTAAGAGATAATAGACCTTAAGAACTACTGGCAGATTTTTATTTTATTTTATTTTTTGGGAAAGGATTGTCTCACCCTCTTTGCTTTTCTTCCGTACCCACAGGGGTATTGGAGTGATTGGAGCGATTCAGATTCCGCCAAGTCAACAACGTTCGCGCTGATTTGAAGGCAACTAATTATACCCTCTTCCTGCAGCAACGAGGTATGTGTGGGGTTGGGATGACTGCAAGGGGAAATGTGATTTTATTTCCCCTCCTCTTGCTGCACGGCAACAGCACCGGGACCCTCAAATCTGGGGTTGTGATGGGTTGTCCACTCCAGAGATCTCCAACCTTGGCAACTTTAAGACTTGTGGACTTCAACTCCCAGAATTCTCCAGCCAGCTCTGCTGGCTGGAGAATTCTGGGAGTTGAAGTCCACAAGTCTTAAAGTTGCCAAGGTGGAGACCTCGGGTCCACTCAAAGAACCACCTTCGTCCTTCCTGAAAAGCAACCCGAGATCACTTACCTGCGGTTGGTGCTCCTACTTTTCCCCCCACCGTCAGGAATTCCCCGGCCAACTTTCCTTCGCCTGGCGAGCAACTTTTCAGGCAATAGGGCGCGCTCCTTCCGCCTCTCCCCAGGGTTGTCTCCCCCGCTTCTTCCTCCTCCTCCTCTTCCTCGGTGTCCTCCACCTGCCTCGAGTGCAAAACTCCGGGCTCTGGCCGAGAAGAAAAAGCCTGCGAAGCGAAACCAACTCAGCTCGGTTTAAGGCGGCGAGGCTGGCGGCGCCCGTCGTCGCTTGGACTTTGCCTTCTTTCTCCCGCCCCCCCCCCCCATCTGCTTACCCAGGAAACGGGATCCGTGTCCGCCCGGGTCCTAATTAGAGAGCTTTCTTGCCCTTAAGACTCCAGGCAGCCAATGAAAGGGAAGCAAACCAGAAGGCAGGGAGGGGAAGAGAGCGGCCGCCCTGCGGGGAGGTGAAGGTTAACCCTGCGGGGAAGGCCCCGCCTCTGACTGATCCTTTCCCTCCCTTTTGTTATCTCGAGCTGTTATGGAAACCCGCAAGGGACCGCAGGGAGGCCATTTCCACATTACGGACGTTTATAGCGTTGAATGTCATCCAGCCGGTGCCGTAATGCATCACGAATGAAGCTCGCAGGGAGGGTTTGAGGCCAGGCTCTACGAACTACTCAGTAATTAACCGGGGAATGGCACGGCAGGTATTCTGGCACGTGCTTTTGTGGGCTCCGTTTAAGCAGATGCTTGGCTCGTTAATCTCTCTCTCTCTCTCTGATATGAAATGGGCTTGTGCAATAACGAGGCTGCAAGTTCACACAACCGAGACCTAAAAACCGACCAATGGCATTTTAGCTTAGCCTGTTGTGTAACTAACAGACTTGAGTAACGCAATGAAAATTGGGTTCAGTTAGTGGTGGATTTCTTTATTTGTATGCTGTCCGGCCCCAAATCTCTGAAGGAATAACATTTTAAAAAGTCATTAAAATAACCCTTTTGAAAAAAAAAAGCATTAAAAATATCCAAAATGTATGGCCAGTGTTCATAATATTCCTCCTTTCAGGGCTAGATACTAGAAAAGCCAAGTCTCAAATGCTTTCCTGAAACCCAAGAAAGGGTAGACAGAATTTCTATACAGTGGGATTGAAAATACAGGTAATCTTTGATTTACAACAGTTCGTTTAGTGACCATTCAAAGTTACAATGGCACTGAAAAAAGTGACTTATGATTATGACCGTTTTTCACAGTTACGACCTTTGCAGCATCCCCATAATCATTCAACGAAAATTCAGAGGCTTGGTAATTGGTTCATACTTACGACCTTGCTGTGTCCCAAGATCATGTGATCCCCTTTTGAGACCTTCTGACAAGCAAAATCAACAGGGAAAGCAGATTCACTTAACAACCAGGTGACTAACTTATCAACTGCAGTGATTCACTTAACAACTGAAGCAAGGAAGGTCATAAAACAGGGCAAAATTCACTTAACAAATGTCTCACTGAGCAACAGAAATTTTGGGCTCGATGTGGTCATAAGTCAAGGACTACCTGTACCTGTAAGTCAGATGGTATTTTTGAAGAGACATGACCTAAAGGGAGGTCATGTTATCCGATCTGATTGGATAGGCTGATGATTTCAGGAGAAAGTAGTGTCATAAATAACCTGGTCCAGCAAGATGCAACCAACAATTTGAATTGCATTCAGAAGACAGCCAGCAACCAATAAAAGCAAATGAAATCATGTTGGCCATAAACAAGGATCCCAAATCTGTACTCTCTGTCTCTCTCTCTCTCTCTGTGTGTGTGTGTATGTGTGCTCTATCTTCAGTCTGCCATTACTTTCTGGGCAGTACTGTCCTTGTTTTGTAGCAAAATGGCAGAGCTTCAACTATATGGTGGTAGCTATGATCTTGACTTTTTGGCCCCTCTATAAACTCCTCTACTCAAGTAAGTTTGCAGGAGGAAAACGATGATGCTTCTACTTGACAAAAGTGCCATGATATTGCAAGCTCTTGGCTCAAACAGAGTAAATGTGTAGTCATCATGGTACAAAGGCTTCTCTGTTGTAGGCATTTGTATGAGTGTCCAAAGGAGATCTTCCTCTAATAAGGAATCAATGGAGATTGAGGCATTCCTGGAAAGCATTCACTGTAAGAGTTCTCAAGTAAGAACACCTGAATACTGTGAGGTTAAATAAGTTCAGTTGTGTGGACTTGATTCTGATCTTCACAAAGCGACCTAGTATTTATAGTATCCAGATTACAGAAGTTACTATGTACTTATTGTTCTGCCAAATAAATACTTTTTAAATTAAAATTCCATAACCAACTCTAAAATGTATATTTCTAAGTCCATGTACTCTCCCCAGTGTTTTCTTTTATCCTCGTGATTTTTACCTAATTAGATCTACCATCATACAACATTTGTTATATCTTGGCATCACATAGACCATAGACCATCACATGACCACATAAAAGCACATTCTGACACGTATTAACAGAAGTGCATATTTTATTTAAAAATAACTACTTTTAAGCAACCAATAAAAGAAAAAGCAAATACCTGATGGTACAAAATTTATCATATATTTTCACCTTCTTAATAACGGCAAGTGTGGGTATGTTGGTCCTAGGGAAACATCCCACAATCAGTACTATGATATATATTTTCTGCAGTTTTTTTTTTCGCAAGGATTTTTTGTTTGTTTGCCATTACCTCCTTCCTAGGGCTAAGAAGAGACTGGGGTCCAAGGTCTCTCAGCGGGCTTTGTGCCTGAGATAGAATTCACGGTCTCATGGTTTCTACCTGGATGCCTGTAACTGTATCTATCTATCTTGCTGATGATCATCCTCTTTTCTCTTTCCTTGCACCTTTCCTAGCACTAAAGTGAGAGAGTTAGGTCTTCCCAGGATGTGTCCAAAGTAAGGTCATTTGTGCCTGTTCATTTGTGTGAGAATCCTGAGTCAATTTGTTCAATGATACGTTTGTTTGTTCTGTGGCCCATCCATGTGTTCTCAAGAATTTTCTGCAACATGAAAGTTAAAAAGCATCAATACTTTTTCTATACTGTTTTTTTCAAAGTCCATGGAAGTCCTGGACTTCTGCTCATATGTACAAGGCTCCCAGAGACTATCACAGCTTTGAAGGACAACCAGATATTACCATTGACTTTTGCCGGTGTGCTGACTGTGGGACTCATTGACCCCTTTATAACACAGAACAATTGTTGGGAGTCTCTGGACACACCAAAGGAGTATGAGAACTCATTAATTTATCCACAATTGTCTCTTTAAACTATTAGGGTCAGAGTTTGAAAGCAAGTATTGACTCATTTGAAAGCTTCAGTTTGTTACACTATTAATCAAACTGTAATGTTCAACTATAACGTCCAACTAAAGAGATAAGTCATTGTGACAGCAACAATAGGAAGCTTGGAAATGCCAGTTTCAGCTGAGAAAATCAGCTGTGAAAAGGTTTAGGGAATTTTTTTTTAAGTAACTGGTTCCTTTGCTTCCTACTTGGTGTTCCTCATACCTCTGCCATGGAAGTGAGCTCTTTCAAAGCCAGATTTCTTGAAGGGTTGGGTTTGAAGTCCAGCAGCAGTTTCTTCTTGCCTTTTACTTTCTCTCTGTAATCAGCTTAAGCTTCCTATTTCTCTTCTCTTTTCTTTTCCTGCATCTTCAAAAGCTCTTTTCTCCCAGCCTTCCAGTTGTTCAGGCTCATTCATAGAAAGCTTACTCCCAAGGAAGCTGGCATTTTCCTTTCACCACACTGATTAAGTAAGGTTTTGTAGTTTAGCTCCTGGGCAAAATGTATTAGTGGGGTAGGATTCCTGGCATCTCTCTCATGTTTCCTGTACGTATATCTTTATGTGTATGCATATTCTTATTCTATATATACTGTATAAATGCGGAATACCACTCACGCATCATCACAAAATCTCCAGAACCGTAATGCCTGCAAAATTGAAATTTGGCACATATGTTCCTCTTGGCTTCTAAGTGCTCACTAAGAAAGGATTTTTTGAAATAACCATCACAGCATTAGTATTTTGTATATTGTTATTAACACACACTCTGATGCTAAGGAGTTCTACTCCCCCTCCCCACCTGAAAAAAAATCTGTTCCAAATGCAAAACACAAGCAGAGGAGAGGATTTTCAAGTTTCAGTTTTAGTTTCACAGCACCAAGCAGCTTTAGTACAGAACAGTTGAGCTAAGCCACGCCCAGGCTCCTTGCTGTCTTCTTCTTGCTCACACAGCAAATACTGTTTCAGTTTCCAAACAGCCCTCAACTCTCTCACACACTGACAGGATGCTAGCCAGATGAATACCGATGGATACTGGTAGGCAGAGGCAGATTCCCCCCCCCCTTATTTTCCTCCCCAAAAACTAAGCCCAATCATAGTTTCATAGAGAAGCATGGGTGTCGAGCTAGTTCTTATATATATGCTTATGTATATATGTAAAAGTCTATTAAAAATTGTAACAGTTGCAGACAAGATGAGTAATCTTGTCATCTTATGGTGCTTGAACCCATAGAAAATCACTGTCCTGCTGTCTCCTCATGAGGGGTAGCTGTTCAGAGCAGGGGTCTCCAACCTTGACAGATTTAAGCCTGGAGGACTTCAACTCCCAGAATTCCCCAGCCAGCTGGCTGGGGAATTCTGGAAGTTGAAGTCCTCCAGGCTTAGAGTTCCTAAGGTTGGAGACCCCTGGTCCAGTCACTTAGAGCAATCTGCCATCCTCTTGGGTCTACTCTTCAATTCCTTGGTCTTTACTACATGGTCGACTCCCCTTTCAGAGTCATCTTCAGTTCATCATACCTCCTCCAGAAGTTGGAATACTCTGAACTTAGTTTAGATTCAGGTCCTTCTTCCACTGATCTCTCTTTCAGATTGCCAATTACGTTTAGCTGCCAAACCAGCCATCTTATGCCTGATATAGTACTGTATATTGTCATTGGTACTACTTGTTACTGGGATCCTGTTCTGAAAGTGCTCTGCATTAGTCAGGACAACATGCAATATAACTGTATCCCACACTTAGATATGTAGACTTATTGTTTTAATTTCCTAAATGATGTAATCTAAAAAGCATATTTGCATGCCATATTAAATCTCTGGAACATTCCATAATATAACTTTGCAGGGACTTCTCTCCATGTTTAGCAGAATAAGTCAATCCTACATTTTGCTGATACATGTATAGCATGGTAAACATACAGCAATTGTGAGTGTAACTAGATAATGCATGGGTGTCAGACTCTCATCGTCATGGTGTCATCATGTGACATATCGCGACCTTTTTCCTCTTTGCTAAACCGGGCGTGGGCATGGTCAGCATGTGACCCATTTGGTCCACAGGCTGCAAGTTTTGATAGCCCTGAAATAATAGATGTCTTATTTTTTCTGAAGCTATAAAATACATTTCATTTTCGTTTGAAGTAGTAATGTACACCTGAAACATAAATGCTTGCTGTGCCATGAAGATTTCTATTATTTGTAAGAACCTTTCATCCTTTGAATCACTTTCAAACTCTCCTATCTCATGTTTGCCAGCATTCTTATTGATAACAAGCTATTCAATGAATAGCTATTAATACTGCCAACTGAAAGACATTATGCTCTTTTATAATCCCCTTGTTCACTGATTTATATACATGTGTGGTTAAAAATATTTTAAAGCTTATGGGGAAAATGAAAGAATCACAAATAAAAATGAAGCCTCCTCAATATCCATTGTTTCAGATTCATTATGGTCACCAAGGAAGAGTGCATCACAATAACCAATCAAGAGTAAGGACAAGTGGCCATGGGCAAAATGCCCCAATCCAGGATCATGTGCAACTGGCACACAAGAAGATGCTATGCGAAGGCTGCCTTGGTTACAGTTTCCACCTGTTCTTCAAGCAGGAACTATATGTCTAGTAGGCGCCAGATTGCACATGGATTCTGAGTGAGGCAGTGCGACTCCTCCTAAATTCAACAACATAATATCCAGTTCTGGGAACTGTGGGGCCCCTACAGTCATTCAGTGAAGTTCTTCCCCATTCTGACCCCCACAGCTTTTAAACAGTGGGATAGAATCTTGGTGGCCTCTCTTGGATAGTCAGGGTTAGAAATCTAATTTATCAGTCAACTTTGATGAATGCATGTCATTAAAAAAAGGTCAGAAACTTTAAATAAAGTCCTCAACATATTGAGGACCTTATTGCCAGTAGAATCATTTGTCATTTTAAGGATGCCATGGCAGCATTCTAAAGACAAGTTCTTAATAGAGCCTTGCCCACTAACTACTACTTTGTTGTTTAAATATTATGTGCTGCTGGAGACTTAGCATTATTATCTCAATTATGGACTTTGCTCTTGCTGTCGGTGGACCTCTTTCTCTCAATATATTTTACGTCTGAGTAGGGCTGTTGTACTTGTTATAGATAAGTTTTCTTTCTTTCTATTATTTTACTTCACACAAGCAGTAAATTGTATTTTGTGTATTAACTAAATATTACTATTAGACTAAAAGTATGTATTTTACATACTTTTACAGAACACGTCATTACTCAACAATAAGCAAATATTCTTATTACCATAGGATTAGATGTGTCTGTATGCACTTAATGTTTCTAGACATTTATATCTTTGGACAAAATGGGAATGTTAATGTGTTTAGGGGAGAAGTTTAAAATCCCCCTTTTCTGATCACATATTAGGTTTTCTTGTTGTACAAGGTTAGGTTAAGGAAACATAATTGCGGCAGGCCTCAAAGTACCCATGAACAATGTGTTTGATGCCTGCCTGTCATTTTTTAAAAACACATTTTGTTTCTAAAAGTGTGGGAAATTGTCATGCTTCTTGCCCACAGACATTTTTAGTATATAACACCAGAAAGTAGTTGTAGCACCTTGCTTTCTTTGGAAGTATGCGCACCACCTAGAAAGAAGACAAAGGTAAGTTTGAAAGGATTGTCTAAAAGAGTTGGTAATAAGGAATTACTTTGCTTATTTGTATGTTGAATGCCCACAAAATGTTTTTAAATTTCCAATAAGCTTATCAGCTCCAGAAGACTACCAACTGGACTCCTGTGTACTAGTCAGTGCACAAATATGGAAATTAAGATATTTTATCTTTTATGATTTATATTACCAAGTTCTAAATTCTTTCTTTATAAGTTCAACATTACTATACTGTGAAGATTAAGCTGAGAGTCATGATACCAAACTATATAATTCAAAAGTATATATAGAATGTCTTGGAATGACAAATCCAAAGGTGCTTTTTATGTGTGTGTGTGTCCTTACTAGGAATTGTCTGGCTAATTTGCACCTACTTGGAAAGAGTATTTCAAACTTACATTTAAGAAAATAATAAGCATATTCTATATAGTAAGTTTGGGCTAAAATGAGGCAGTATACTTTAGAGAAAAAAACTAATTCTTGGGCTATGATGAGATCTGAATTATTTATTTTAAAAGGCCTCCACATGTATCTTTAAAATTTGGCACATGTAGAACATTAGAAAAGTCTCTGTAAAGTTGGCCTAAGATATGGTTTTATATAATCTGCTTTCTGGAGCGTGTGAGTGAAACACTGTATCACTTATAACTTTAATTACAGTAGTGCTAAAAGCACATATGGAGCAGGAAAACAAGGGCACACCTTATTTTAACAGAATTCAAGGATGTGGAGCTCCCCCTCCCCCACCTTAAAAGGAAAAATAAATATTTTGCCTGCACAAATTGATTTAAGTGACAGCCCAATGTAGCAATTGGCAAAATAGCATTGTTTGTGTTGTGTTCATGTGGCGCTCCATCTGTGTTGGAAGAATTCATGTCAGTTATTTGACAAATGTTTTGGTTGGAACTGGATGCATTATGCTATGAATCCTGATGAAGCTTCCAAGTATCTTTTTGTCATCCCACAGAGTTAAAACTGTATTCATATGAGCCATCCGTTTTTTTTTTTCCTGCTGGCAACAGGTGTTTTAACTTGGAGTCTTAATGAGATTTTCTTGCAACATAGAAAATGCCACTGATGTTTGTAAAATACAGTATAAGGATCTCTTCCAATTTACTGACTTCATATGTGTACCTGGAAGTTAAAGTCCAGTAGGTTCTTGCTGACAATCTCTCTTCCTTTCTTTAATGCTGTCTTTTACCATCAAGAATTACAATACTGTACTTTCTTTCAAAATAATTTGGAAATGTTTCTTAGAGGTAGCAGGAAGGGCCAACTTGGTGGAAGCAGGGGCTCATTCTATCCCTCTTTTGTGTTCCTTGCCCAATCAACTTCAGGGGTAGGACACAACATTTCTGTCAGATATCCTACTAGTCATTTGATAATGCTTTGAAATTTAAGCAGAAGAGTACCTTTCCTAGGCAGTCTATCTTGGATACTTAGATGGAAAGTTTTCAACACAAGAAAATGTGAGACACTACAAATGTATACAACAACTTGCCTCATAAACATCGTATTACATATTTTGCTCTGGAAATGTTCTTTGATCTAAAGCCAAGCACTTAAGAAAGAATTGTTTAGGGTTTAACCTTATTCCTTGGTGATAAGATACCAGGGTGTGACCCCAGAAAAACTAGTTTGGAATTCAAAAGATTATGATAGGATATGTGTTTTACAGATCTTCATATAATCACTGAAATGTGATGGCCATTAGATGCTAAATGCAAGAGTGTTTTTATTTGTAGCTCTATTTGCAGTTAACTATTTGCCTTCCAACCAACAATATATGGAGAGAACCCAAACCCTAATCTGAGGATTGTCATGCATGGTCTCAGTATCAGGGGTGGGATTCTACCAGTTTGCACCTATTCGCTAGAACTGGTTGTTAACATTCTAAGCAGATTGGAGAACCGGTTGTTAGAAGAAATTATTGGCCTAATCCTGTAAGGAAGGCAGGAAGGAAACATTCTGGTGTTGCTTACAGAAACTGCCTCTCCGTTAACCCTTATTACATTCTTGGCAGGACTAGACTTCCTGTCTCAGGAACTTCTCTGGAGTTATTTTTCCCTCCTTTGCTGGTACCTTGGTTGTGTGGAGTGACCATTCAAAGTTACAATGGCACTGAAAAAAGTGACTTATGACCATTTTTCACACTTACGACTGTTGCAGAATCCCCACAATCATGAGAGGCCAGGCGAGGAGATGCATGCCTCCATATGAGTGATATTGAGTTGGCCACACCCAGCCAATAACATGACCACCAAGCCACACCCACCAACTAAGCCACACCCACAGAACCGGTTGTTAAAAATTTTTTGAATCCCATCTGCTCAGTATCCATGTATGAAAGGGGAAAAGAAAACTAAATACAATTAAGTGTACAATCTTCCAAACCTACACATAGATATACACAGGTCACTCTGAAAGCAGAGAAAAAAGAAGGTACTTGAAGAGAGCTGACAGATAATTGTCCCCATTCTTTGGATGGCTTTGGAGGTTTTTGCAATCTATTTTATTTTTCTATGCAGTTGGATAGGAAATGTTGGCTTAAATGGGAGGATTGGTCCAATTCTACTACAGTACTTGATCTATTCTAGCACCAAATTCTGGAATTCTGAGTCAGTCTGCTATTGTCACCACATTGAAATCAAACCCTGCATCGGGGATATGAGATGTGCAAAAGGACTACAATTCCCAAGATTTTTTCCATTGCCTATTACTCTCTCTAGTTTTAACGGACACCCGACCACCTCGCTTTCTGCATGCGGTAGTTGGGATGGGTGCCTTTTTCGGAACCAGCCCGCGCGCCGGGACCCACCAGCTCGAGCCGTAACGGGCCAAGTGAGAGGTGCGTAGCTCCACCTAGTGGGTATGACGTGAACAGCCACTTCCTATCCCGTGCGGTTTTGTTTTGTTTTTTTGTTTTTTTTTGCACCAACACCGGGAACAACGCATCTATGTGCAAGGATGTGAAGCATTCCTTCGGGTGGTGGGAGTGGAGGTTGCTGCATTTGCTCCAGAATAACATTTGCAGCTGCGCCCAGGCTAAACGGCGCCTGAGAAAAGCCACCAGCGCTTGACGTACAACCCATCCATCCGTTCCGCCACCTGCAGGAACTCAGCGGATGCACTGGGGAGCTTCTCTGCGACCCACAGGTGCGGCACAAGACAAATTGCGGCGTCTCCAGCCCGGAAAAGGTTACCCTTTACCCGATGGAAGCGGTTAGCAAACTGTGGGTCACGCTTCATTTGCAACCGTGGGATGGCCGTGGACTGAATGGGTGTTGGCCTGGCGATGTATTTGGCTGCTCAACGTTTTCAAAACCCTTTCAAAGGCATGAAAATTAGAATGAACACGTTTCCCCGTCTTTGGCGACGGAAGGCTGGCGGACCCTCTGCTGCCCGATCAGACCTCCGTTAAAATCTAAATTTACACCCCTCTTTGGAAGAAAGCAGCCGTCCCTTTGGCCGATTAATGAAGTAGGGAAAGAAAAAAAAAAGCCATTGAAACAAGCCCCCTCGTTCGACCACGGCTATCTACCAATCATAAAGTCTGTGGTTGCGGTCCGCCGTCACTTCGCTCCTGGCCCGTCGAAAGCCGAGTCCTCCTGACGGTGAGCGACGCTCTAGGCTGCCTCGTGTGCTCTTCGCTGCTCCCGGCGGTCTCAGACCCGGGCTGGACTTGGGCGAAGGGACGCGGCGGCGGCAGCGGCTGCTTCCGTCATTTCTATCCCGCGCCGCGCCTGGACGGTGCCGCAAGTATTGACCTCTCAGGCTTCCCCCTGCCCAAACACGCGCCGTCCTCCTAAGACCCGGCGGCCAGCTTATCTCTTATCCTGACGGTGCTTTCGCCGTCCTCTGGCCTCCTCCTCCTGGCGGTCTTCCCGTGGCGCCGGCGCTTGCAAGCCCAACCCGCTCCCACCCTTTCGCCGGCCAAGGACGGCAGTTCTCTCCCAGTTCCTTTGCACCCTCGTATTTATTGCCGTTGTTATTCGCTTGTTACCCATCAGATTCTAGCAGTTTCGTCCCCTTCTTATTTTATACCTTGAATATTTTCTTGTCTTTTAGTCTGCAGTCCCTCCGGTGGGGGGTGGCTGGGAGAGCAATAGTGTTTCGTCGTGATTTTCCTTTTCTGGCAATAGTTTTGGAGAAGTAGCCTTTGAATCCATTGCAGTAAAAGCAAGGGATTTTGGTGGCACTAAAGACTAAAATTATTTATTCGGATGTTGGCTTCATTAGATAGCCGTTACTACTAGATTGCAGTGCTGCCACACACATAATTGGCAAATCTAATTTTGATCATGTGCCAGTAAGTGAACATAATTTATATGTTTTGTGATTAGCTTTAATTCTCTGTAGGCTTCTGTCTTCCTAGTAGTAGTAAATGCTTTAAGAATAATCACATTGTACAGAACTGCAGTGTAGCCCTTTTTGTGTGAAAGAGCTTTACTTGGTCCAAAAAGACTGTAATTGGAATAGTTTGCATTGTCTTCATTTGTCATTTATAGAAAATTGGTAGATTTGTTCATGTGTTATGTAGTTTTTGTATTTTTGCCTTAGGTGTATTACTGACCAGTGATAGAGATGTAGAAAGAATAGGAATTGATTAGAACTGAAATCTTTCCCAAACCTAATATTTTTCAACCATTTTGAGCATGATGTAGTCCCTAACATCTTGGTTTTAACCACAGTGAATGAAAATTATGTTAGAACAACAATATATGAAATTATTTGCTGCCAGATAGAAAAATGAAGATGTCCTAAGTGAAATTGCTTCAGTTTTAGGTATGTATAACACAATAGATACAAACTCAAACCAAACTTGATTGCAAGAAATACGATTTCAGCAACAGAGTGGTCAATGTCTGGAATACTCTACTTGACTTTGTGGTTTCTTCCCCAAACCCCAAAAACTTCAACCTTAGGCTGTCTACTACTATTGACCTCACCCCTTTCCTAAGAGGTCTGTAGGGGGCGTGCATAAGCGCACCAACGTGCCTACCGTCCCTGTCCTGTTTTTTTTTTCTTATATGTATCCATTTCATGTATTCATAACTATGTTTATACTTATACCTGTCATCTTATAATCGCTTGACAAAATAAAAATAATAAAAAATAATATAGATGATAATGTAGGACCTGATGTTGGATAGCATGTTTCAGAAGAGTCTTCCTGATGCTTGGATTGAAGGCTATCCAGGAGCCCATGAGCTGGCAGAAAACTATACAACAATAAAATTGGCTTTCCTCTATGGCCATTCTTATGCTGCTACAGGCATGATAGCAACAAATGCTACTGCTCTTAATGTGAGCTTGGTGCAGATTTAGCCATCTGGCAGAACCTGCTGTGGTTTTGCACAGGTGTTTTGTGGAAGGGGCTTAAAGGGAGTCTGACTATCAGCTGATGTCAATTGGTAAATGGACTCATTTTACGCATTGACTAAAGTGCCATTTAAGAAGAGTACTGAACTTGTGCTCAAAAACTGATCAACTGACAAAGCATGGGGAAAGTTGCTCTTTTTCTCCTGCTTTATTGACAGACATCACTGGTGTCAGCTCAGAGATCTCTCAAGTAGAAGAGTTTGATTTGAAAGAACCAGACTATCCTACCCAAAGTGGAATGGAGGACAGTGCCCAGGACTATATTTGTACTAATCTCAACGGGCCAGTGGGGTCAGTCTAATCTACTGCCCCCCTCCAAGGGATTACCTGTGTGTACCAATTGTATCTTCAACAAAACCTACAGTATGTTGGGATAAAGAGGGAACTATTTTAACAATAGTACAGCTAAGGACAACTCAAGGCTGCTTGAGATGTAGAAATCAGATAAAGGCAATGCCAGAAAAAAAGGTTTATGGAATGTGTTTATGCTATAGTTAGATGCAAGTGAAGAACAACTCTTAAAATATAATGTTTATTACATATTAGTAAGCAACAGTAAGGCTTAAATTGAAGGACAGATAATGCTAGTTCTCTAGAAACAAATGTTTGTAAATAATATCTAATGTTTTGAATACTGTATGCTTCCATCTTTATATTTTGAATGACTTCTTCCTTTCCCTATATCAGCTATGATTTTGCACTAGCATCTGTACTATCTTAGTTTCCTCGAAAATCAGAAATTTGAAATTTGTGCACAAAGAGAACTTGTACTTTTGCTCTTTGTTTAATATACAACTATAATTAAATGCATGTAAGAAAAATATTGTTCTGAAATGAGTGTGTTTCTGATTTGCAAACTGTAGTTTGCAATCTGCAGCAGTTTGCAGTAATTCTTATTGTATTGAGTTGAAGTATTTGAAGACAAAAACAATAAATATTTGTGCATCCTCAAAACAAAAATTCATCAGTGTTGCATAAATGTTCTGTAATCTTCTGCTTGAGGCCCGTTTGCTTATGTTGTTATTTAGCCTTTTCCCCTAATCCATACCTTGACTATGCATTACGGCTCATACAAAGCAGCAACTTAAAATCCATGGAGTGCATAGTATATGTACATTGAAATCATAATACAGATTTCATTAGTCCTGATCGTTTTTTTGCCTGTTCATTTGTTGTAGTCATATTTATTGCTTCATGCAAGAAAAATGCTCAAAATAATGATAAACATTATCACTGAAAACAGGCATAATTTATTTTAGAATTGGTTGAGTCTTGATGCTCCTTACAGAAATAATAAATTGCATTTGTTTTAATTTAATGTAAAATGGGCCTTCAGCTTTGGAGCAAGCTATTCTTTAATTGTATATCAGGGAATCGGGAATTGTATCATGAAGGAGAGACTGTTGCCTAGGTTAATAGTTACTGCTATATTGATACAGTTGCAGCTTTCTTCTGTACTGTTTTTGTGAGAAGAAACAGTCAGACCCCCTTTGGGAAATTTAGAAGTAGTACAAATTTTGTGTAGAAGCACCTTAAAAGCTTAAATAATTCATTTGAATAGCTCTTGGTTATCTTTTATGGTTATTCTGCTGCCATATAATGTTTATAGAAACGAATTAGATATTTCTGTTCAGAAAAATTGTTAATACATTGAAATGACTTTTGTATGTATTTTTTTTTTCATTCTGCATTAACAATAAGCAAAATTTGTTTTGTATAGGTTATTTCTGTAACTATATTATGGCGCAACTGCAAGTTTTTTTCCTGTAAATTATTGTTTGTTGATTAATTGCAGAATGTTTGGCACTCCAGGCCTGCAGAAACGAAGTGCGATTTATAGCCAAGCTGGAAATAGCCAGCAAAACTGCCAAATACGACATGGAAGACAGGTGAACTTCCTGAGAACTGAAGTATGTTAGATTTCTAACAACTTTTTGATTAATTAAAATGGTTAAAATTAATCTTTGTGCAGGAGAAGTAGGATTTTTCATTCACTGCCAGGTAGCGAGACACTCTAGGAATATCTGGAATTCAGAATGTTTTAAAACGACAATAGTTGATAAATAGCTAAAGAATTATTGGTAGCTCTTGAAGATAGTCTCTATTAATCTTCTCGTTTAATTTTTTACACTCTCAGTACAACTCCATTGTTCATTAGTTTTATTACCAAATCCTATAACAATCTGGGAAGTAGACATTTTCTACCTCTCAAATATAATCAATATTCTTTTAAGTAGATGTCAAAATTCCTGTCTTGAGCAATCATTTTCTGCACAAATTTCTCTGAAGGAATCCCTGCACTGATTCCTTGGATGTGTTACAAGACAGACAATTTCAGATATGCCTGTTTTAAGGCCTCACATTTAAATTCATGTACCATGAGTGCATGTCTTAAACATCTGGATCTCCCTTTTGGACAACAATGTATATAGTACTAATAAGCAAGATGCCTTTCAAGGATGTTTGTCATTAACTTGTTTTCTCACTAGGTAACAGAGGAATACCCCACAGTTCTCCAAAATGGAAAACTTAATTTTTTTAGCCTAAGGAATCTTTATTATCCAGTGTCGAGATATATAAATTATGACCATTGTTTCTTTGTTGATGAATTATGTTAACTTTTTTACTTTTCTGTTTTGTAAAATGGAATACCAAATTATCCTAGAAGGCTGTAAAATAATACTTTAATTAAACTTTTATGAATTGAAGCTTTCATTTTAAAGTAAATTTCTAATTCTCCTTGTGACATAGATGAAGAATAGATTTTCTGCTGTATTTCTGCCAGAGAGTAAAGAAGTTTAAAATGATTTGTTCATGATACTTGACCTATATGAGTACAAAAAGAGACTGTAAAATACAGTTGATAATTTGAGGGGCTTAGTCATTTCAAGTGTTTTTATCTATCTCTCTTCTTCATAGGTGAAAGTTGACATAGTTTCTATGAAACCATAAATGACTTCTTGGCATCTTGATTGCCATGACACCCAGCACAGGATTATGTGAAGAATGTGGGAATCCTCCCCTTAAAAAACTGCTCACAGCCATGGCTAAGTAAGGTTTAAGCAGGAGCATGATGGTTTGTCTGAAATCCCATCAATGAGTTTTTGAAACATTGAAATATTTTGTTAGAAAGATGCTGTTTACAGTTTGGTCTTCAGTATTCTGGTTTTCCTTAAGTTCCAGGGTTTGCCTGTTGTTTTGACACCATGGGAACGTGCTGCAGTAGCCCATGCCGAGACAGGGTTCCACATAATCACCCTACCAAGTTTAAGGTAAGTTATGTGTTTTTTTTATCTTTTATAATGTGTTTTTCTACTAGTATTGATCACTGTGAGTTAACCCAAACAAAATTTCATCTCAAGACTGAAGTCGGATTAAGAAACTCCTTTTTACAGATTTTTTTCCAGTCTTCTTGCTGTTTTCTTCAGTTAAATATTACTGCCTTTAGCTAAGAAAATTTATCTTCTTTGTATATTTCAAGGAATTCTATCTCTCAATAAAACAACTAAATGTCCTCCCCTTTTGCTTAACCTTCAGTCTGGAGATTTGAAATATTGACAATTTTCTAACAATTTTCTTTTGTGCATGGTTTGTAAAGCATGAAATTCTTTCAAGGTGAATCATTTAACTTGGGTCAATTAGTTGATGAGTGGTGCTAGACAGTAATATTATTCAGCGAATCTTAGATAGCATGCCCAAAGTAGAAGCACAGCGATTAATGCATTCTTAGTATTATTATATGCTAAGGCTAAGAAAACACTCCTTATGTCACCAGAGGGAGCATTTTCCTGAATAGCTGAGGTCTTGTTGATGGACTAACACTGACTTTAGGTGTACCTGCCTGAAATATTTTTTCTGGTAAGGAAGTACTTCTCTTATGCAATGTTTCTCAATCTTGGCACTTAAAGATAGAGTAGAGTAGAGTAGAGTAGAGTAGAGTAGAATAGAATAGAATAGAGTAGAGTAGAGTAGAATAGAATAGAATAGAATAGAATAGAATAGAAATAGAATAGAATTCTTTATTGGCAAGGTGGTTGGAATAGAATTTGTGTGTATACTCTCAGTATATAAAAGAAAAGATACATTCCAAGTGTAGGGTACACTAAGCAATCAAATCATACTAGTTAAGGATACACACAAGGAATTTGTATGTATACTCTCAGTATACATAAAAGAAAAGATACATTCATCAAGAATCATAAGGTACAACACTTAATGATAGTCATAGGGTACACTAAGCAATCAAATCATACTAGGAAACAGTCAATATAAATCGTAAGGATACAAGCGACAAAGTTACAGTTATACAGTCACAAGTGGAAGGGGATGGGTGATAAGGAGTGAAGAGAAGATAAACAGTAATAGTGCAGTCTTTGTAATAATTGAACAGTGTTGAGGGAATTATTTGTTTAGCAGAGTGATGGCTTTTGAGAAAAAACTGTTCTTGTGTCTAGTTGTTCTGGTGTGCAGTGCTCTATAGTGTTGTTTTGAGGGTAGGAGTTGAAACAGTTTATGTCCAGGATGTGAGGGGACTGTAAATATTTTCA
Organism: Notechis scutatus; assembly: GCF_049901735.1. Classification (NCBI taxonomy): domain Eukaryota; kingdom Metazoa; phylum Chordata; class Lepidosauria; order Squamata; family Elapidae; genus Notechis; species Notechis scutatus. The sequence goes on from NC_142011.1 coordinate 48,774,715, forward strand.
CAGCCCTCTTTTTGACTTGTGCAGTATACAGGTTCTCCATTGAAGCCAGGTTGGTAGTAATTGTTTTTTCTGCAGTCCTAATTATCCTCTGAAGTCTGTGTCTGTCCTGTTGGGTCATTGGTATATAGGAAGAAGAGAAGTGGAGAAAGCACACAGCCTTGGAGGGGGCGCTGTGCTAATTGTACAGGTATCAGATGTGATTCTGCCTAGCTTCACCTGCTGCTTCCTGTCTGTTAGGAAGCTTATGATCCACTTACAAGTGCGTAGGTATTTGGAGATTCAAGGTGTTGTAGGATGTAATGCAGAGCCATGTTAACAGCATCATCTGTCAATCTATTTGCTTGGTATGCAAACTGCATGGGATCTAATAGTGGATCCATGATGGTTTTCAGGTGGGACAGCACAAGCCTTTCAAAGTTTTTCACAACTACAGGTGTTAGAGCAACTGGTCTGTAGTCATTCAGTTCTTTGATGGAGGGCTTCTTTGGCACTGGGATGATAGTAGAGCGTTTGAAGCAGGAAGGAACATAGCACATCTCTAGTGATCTATTGAAGATTCAGGTGAAGATGGGGGCCAATTGGTCAGCACAGACTTTTAAGGAAGAAGGAGTTATCTTGTTTGGCCCTGGTGCTTTTCCTGGCTTTTGTCTGTGAAATAGATCTTGCACTTCTTTTTCTGTGATCACCAGAGGTTGTGAACCCAATGGGTTGGGGCCAGTTGTAGGAGGCTTGGTTGATGTGTTTGAGATGGGGGTTGTGGAAATAGGTGGCTGTAGTTTCCTTTCAAACCTGCAGTAAAACACATTCAGGTCATTTGCTAGTTGTTGATTTCCTTCTGCCTGGGAAGGAGGTTTGCTGTAGCAGGCGATGTTTTTAAGAGTTTTCCTCATGTTTGCTGGTTCATTTGTTGAGAACTGATTCCTTAACTTTTTAGAGTAGCTTCTTTTTGCTACTCTGATCTCTCTTGTTAATATGTTTCTGGCCTGGTTGTATAGCATTGTCACCTTTTCTGGAGGCTTCCTCTTTGGAACGACATAGCTGCTTAAGTTTAGCTGTGAACCAAGGTTTATTGTTACTATATATTTGCAGGTTCCTTGTTGGTACACATAAGTCTTCGCAGAAGCTGACATATGTTGTTACAGTATCTGTGAGCTCATCTAGGTCTGCAGAGGTATCTTCAAAAACATTCCAATCAGTGCAATCAAGGCAAGCCTGGAGCTTCAGCTTTGCGTCATCAGACCAAGTCCTCACTGATTTAATGGTTGGTTTCATGGTTTTAAGTCTTTGTAGGCAGGTACAAGGGGAATCATGCAGTGGTCAGAGTGTCCCACAGCTGCTTGTGGTAAAGACCTATAAGCATCTTTTACTTTTTTTACTTCTTTTTTAAAAGATGTATGGACTTCTACTCTGAGTCCACTAACTGGGGAATTCTGGGAGCTGAAGTCCACACATGTTAAAATTGCCAAGGCTGAAAAACATTGCTCTAAAGCATTTCACCACTGAATAAGAAAAAAATGACTGCCTCATGGAGATGTGACTGGGCTGGTGTACCTTCCTGAATAAGCCACAGTGACTATATGGTGTTTAGTGTTTATACTAGTAGCTCCTGACAACTGGCTTTGGTTTCTACAGGTGACAAATGTTGATGATGAGGGCAAGGAGCTGGGCTCAGGGATTATGGAATTGACACAGAGGGAGCTTGTTTTGCACACTCATAAACGCGATGCTGTTCGGTGGCCATACCTTTGCTTGCGTCGCTATGGCTATGATTCCAACCTCTTCTCCTTTGAAAGTGGACGTCGCTGCCTGACTGGACAGGGTATGTAAATTTCTCTCCAAGTAGCAGGACAGCTGTTAACTTGGGATAATATCTAGTTTCTCTCCTCATAGGATGTTGTAAATCTGATTCAAAAATGGAAACAGTCTTCTAATATGACACTTAAGAAAATTCACATTTTTGTTTTCAGATAAATATTAGCGAGAGAACACTTTTTAAAAGCCTTATTTAATCCAGTATTCTGTTTCATAAAAGCCAACCATATATTAATGGAAAGTCTAAATACCTTGTATTCAGGTTTCTAACATCTTTCGCATTAACAGCATTGCAACAGTGTTCTGGCCAATATTCTCTGATAGTTTTTTAAATCCATATAATTTTGTCTGTGGTGAGATGGGCAAGATTGGGAATAACTCTGAGATCATTTAAGCCTTTGTTGCATTAAGAATAGTTAGACTATATTAAGAATAATAACATTTTTAAAAACAGAAGTATTTTAATCCAGATTAAAATTCCAATCTAAATCTAACAGGATTGGAATTAAAGTTCTAGCTCTTGAGCTGATATAACAAAATAAATTTTATATTTTTTTTGTTTATTTTGTTATTAAATTTAAGTACTGCTGCATTTTGTGGAACAATATGGGGTTAACTTTATCTTATAACATTATAATGCCATTTTTTGCATTATCTATGCTATGCATCATTTCACCTTTGTAGATAGTCCTCAAGTTATGATGGCTGTTAGGACCAGAATTTCTTTCACTAGAGATACAGTTGTAAAGCTCAAGCTTTAAGTAATGCAGCCATAAAGCGTGGCCCCATTCCTTTGCAATGGCAGTCCTAGCACTCCCTATTGTCATGGTTAACAACCTCCACTTGTTAGCCAAGGACCTATCCCAATCCAAGCAATTCCCAGCTTCGTCCCTTCCAGCCCCAACCCTTGGTTCTTCCAAGGTAAGGGAATGCCTCCCCTTCAACTCCCCCTAACTGCCTAATCCCCCCATTTCTGCCCTTTTGGCCCTCTGTACTCTGCTTTGTAAAGCAGCAAGCCACCCTAAAATTGCACGGTTGGGGGGCTTTTGTCATGCTGCTGCTCAGAAGTTACTTTGCACACCACGGCTCTGGGGCTGTAAGAAGCCCTAACCTAAACCAGCCCCAGCCACTCTTGCCCCCCCTGCATTCTGAGACCCTTACTGCTCTCACCACCCCCGACTGACCTTCTCTGTCTTGTTCCCAATTCTGATGAGGTTTGCCTGGGCCCTTTGCAAGGCAGTGCTGGCCACATGAGGACTCCTTCCCCCAGGTCCTCACATGAGGAAACTGCCACATGTGACCTCAGAAAGGAAGCCCTGTGTGGCCAGCAGCTGCCTTGCAGAGCTGTGGGCAAAGATAGGGAAGTAGGCAGGGGAAGGAGTAGACAGGCAGGCATAAATACCGTATTTGCCGGCGTATAAGACGACTTTTTTGCCCTGAAAAACATGCCTCCAATTGGGGGGGTCGTCTTATATGCCGGGTCGTCTTATACGCCGGCAAATAGTAATTGGGAAGCACTGCGGCTGCCCGGCTGAGACACTTTTGCGACCGTGGAAAGAATCCCGTGAAGCCGAAAGGAGCAGCCAGCCTTCTCCCAGCTCCCAAGGAAACGAGGCTTGCACCGCCTGAGCTCCGCTGAGGTATCCGGCTGGGGCTGTCAGGAGTTGTTACCGCTGGCGCGGCTCCGCGGCTCCAGTCCTGCATTGCCTCGGGAAGGAAAGGCAAAACCAGGAGCCGCTGCTGCCATTGCAAAGCGCCGCCACGGCTCTTCCTTTTGCCTTTCCTTCCCGAGGCAACGCGGACTGGAGCATGGAGCTGCACCAGTGGTAACAACTCCTGACAGCCCCAGCCGGATACCTCAGCGGAGCCCGGGCGGTGCGAGCCTGCTTCCTTGGGAGCTGGGAGAAGGCTGGTTGCTCCTTTCGGCTTCACGGGATTCGCTTTTCCACGGTGCGCAAAAGTGCCTCAAAAAAAAAAAGTGCAAAAGTGGAAGGCGTGCGGAAGAGGGGCGAGTATATAACAAACTATATTTTGAGTGGAAATGTTGTGGGGTCGTCTTATACGCCGGGTCGTCTTATACGCCGGCATATACGGTACCATTTGTTCAGTGCCACTGTAACTTCATGATTGTTGAACATACGGTCATAAGTTGAGGCCTATCTATAAGGTGACTTTGGTAGGAATATTATCTAGCTGGCTGCCTATTTGTAACCCATGGTTTGATCACCATTGGCATTAGTTTGTGCCAGCAGTGTGATCTCTTATGTTACCAATGAAATAGCAAAAAAATATGAAAGGCCTTGAGTCAAAGCAGTGTGGATAAAAAAGGCAGGTTTGATTTTCAATGGTTGTAAGTTTCATTATTTCCCTTGCATTATGTGAATGTCCTTTGATTCTTTTCACATTCCTTTCTCTCATGGTTGGATTTTAAAGCTTATTTCACTTGAATGATCATTCTTAATATCAGGAAGTTAAGACAGAAAATGTGTAGGATCTATTGACGTGTGTGTGTGTGTGTGTGTGTGTGTGTTAGAATATTTTTATTCAGAATTGCAGCTGTTGTTGCCATGTTCTTGTCCTTGTTGCTATGGGTTTTTGATTTATGTCTGTGCATGCCGGTATCTGATTGGTTAGTTCAGAATAGAGAGTCAATTGATAAAAGTATTTATGGGTGGTGGGCAGGTGTTGCAGTTTAATAGAAAAGCAAATTACTGTGCTTCCCAGACATGTACCAGTACAATCCTGTTAATTACTGATGATTTGCAAAAAAGGGTCTAACCTCAACATTGAGCTGGCAAATTTAAATGGAAACAGCTTGTTAGATTCTTTATGCAGGCTCATGCTGTTGCAGGCTTATTTTTTGCCCAAATAAGATACAGATAATGTTTTCCTCAAATTTCTCATGGGCTATGGAGCATAGTTGAACATTTACCAAGTAATACTAGTAACAATAATAATAACTTGTTCTTTTTCAATTCCCATTCTGTTTCTTACTTTCATTGGAATATGGAAAATGCAAGTGAATAACAGTGGAACTGTAGAAAAAAAATCAATTTCAATTCTTTCTCTTTATAATTATTTCAAAACACAACAACAATAAACAGTAATGTAAATGTACTACCGGTATTTCATGGTTAGCAGTTCTAAGTTATGTTCTAACTATGTATATCTATACCACCTGGGTATGTTGAAATGCATTCAAATTATAGAACACTTTTATTCTTGGCCAGAATGTTGCACAAATGAAACCATAATTCCATTTTATGTATAACCCAGTAGATGAGGATAGCTGCCTGACTGAGAGACTTGCTCAATAACCAAATATCTTTGTTTTGATTTTGAAGTCCTAAATAGTTTGAGCTCAACTATTCTTCAGAAATTATGGTTTCTTCTTCCCAGCTTCTTGCAAATGATGGACTTGAAATTTCAGTGGTCCTGAAGCTCTTCTCTAAAGAGACAGTCTCTTTCAATAAATATATCATGACAGTATCACCTTTTGATTCATTTTTTCTGCTTCCCTTATTATTAATTTGTATAACTAATTACACAATTAGCATTTACAGTAATATTTATAATTTTGAAGACTTGTCCTCATGTCCAAAGATATAAATTAAGTTGGTAAGCAGTCAACATATTTCTAAGGGGCTCCTAAATTAAGGTGTAATCTCAGGACCAGACCTTTGGCTTCAGTGTGCATTAATCACATGTTACAGCTTAATCCTATCCTTTTGATTTGTCCAAATGTCTATGCAATCATATTGCTTTCATTGTATTTGGTAATCTGCTAATGTTTAGAATAGAGGCATATGGCTGGAGTAATGGTGCATTTTGTTAGTGCTGCTTTATCTTTATTTGAAATGCATTTCTTGTTTTAGAGAGTGTGAACACACTAGCATTAAAATAGACCTTCTCTTCTTCGCCTAGGAATTTTTGCATTCAAGTGCTCAAGAGCTGAAGAGATATTTAATTTGCTGCAGGATCTGATGCAGTGTAATAGTATCAGTGTGGTGGAGGAGCCTGTTGTCATTACAAGGAATGCAGCTGAACTGGAACTACCCCGGACTCCCCAGACACCCGAGAGTGAGACCCTCTTACAAACTGGATAGGGGAATGAGGCCTATGTTGGCCTTTACTCTAGATCATTTCTTCTTGGTGTCTCAAAGGTTCTTTTTTCTTCAAAAGACAACTGGACTGTTTTTTTCCGTGTGGAAGAAGAAGAAAAACCTTTTGCTTTTCATCCAGTGAATGCTTTTCATTCATCAGTTCTGATGGCGGCGGGATGGAAGGATAGGTATTGACAGTTGAGACTGGATAAGGGAGGGAAATCGAAGGATAGATTCTGATAGGACGGCGGGGGATGGAAGGATTGTATTTCTTTGCATTAGCACTCTCTGAGAGCTGTAGAGACCACTTGGGAGTTTATGTGTGCCCTCAGGGTCACCTGAATCAGGGTGCAATTGGTTGTGGAACCTTCCATCCTTTTGCCATCAGAACTGATGAAGCTTCTTGGATGAGAAGCAAAATATCTTCCTCAAGGAAAAAAACAGTCCAGTTGCCTTTTAAAGAAAAACGCACCTTTGAGTCAATTATGACCTGGATGACTGAGAATCTCCACAGACATTTCTTCTTGGTTAGAATATTTTGTTTTGATAGGAATTTGAATACTTGTATGAGGTGAAACCATTCTTTAAGCATGTGCCAAACATTTATACCCTACTTTATATAAAATGTTATCAGAACTTGGCCCTGTTTTGAGTCAGTGTTGAGTTGCCAACATTGTCATCTCACAGTTGAAACCGTAATGACAATCCACTTTTATAATGCAGTTGTAATATGTTTATAGTATTGGGCATTTCTAATTTATGCAAGAGAATCATTGCCTTGTTTCCATATACATTTTCTCTGAACTGGGGATACTTGTAGGGCTCAGTACATTTGCAACAGTTGTATCAACCTATTTCATCTCCAAGTAGATGTTGTTAATTACTTAATCATCTGGTCCCATAAAATCAGCTCTACTTTTCATTCATGTCTTTTGCTTATTGTAAAGTTTTAAGTTTTATGTGAGCTTGTTGCTTTATTTCTAAGGCAACCAAACACAATGATCAGATATGTTTAAGTTTCCAGTAAAATATCGCCAGAACTACTGTAGAAAGTATACATGAGAAGTAGGAAGATTATTATTTGATTTGGTTATCTTGACTTTTGATTTATTTTGCACTTAGATTTGAGGTACTTTAGCGTAATTTTTATAATTGTTCTGTCTCGTTACAGTAGAGAACTTCATCATACAATCTGGGTCCATTGGTCTATTAGCAAAGTATTTTGGGGTATTTTTGCTAAATGTGTTTTTGTGTAAAGCTAATTGTGCTCCCATTTCTTCATTGTTTTGAATATATAGTCCCAGGCTTTCCTAATGGGTTCCACAGCTTCCCTATGGAATCCTCATCTTGCCCTGCAGCCTGCCATGCCCCCATGAGTGGTCTAAGGCATTCTTCCATTGGGGAGGACGGTACACATGCTCTTATTATCCCTGATGGGCAAGTAAGTATTGCATATGAAATAGAACACTGCACCAATTAATACGAACTGTGCCAATCAATTTTAACTATGCCAGTTAATGTTGTTCTAGGAAAATAGGCACCTGTTCTTTTTTTACTTATGAATTAACTTTCTAAGTTTGATTTTCAGGAAAAATTGCTTATTGAGAAGATGTATTCATTTCCAGTTATGAGAAAGTCACAACAACAGCAATAATAATAATAATAATAATAATAATTGTTAAGCCTGGATTCCCCAACGGGTGTTAAGGAAAACAAACTAAACAGAACGTGCAGCGAAGTCAGATAGGAAGACAGGTAAATGTGTGAGATAAGTTTTCTAGTTAACACACAGTAAAAATACAGATACGCTTGTGCTATCAAAAATATAGTTTATTCCATTTAAGAATTATAGCATAGTCAAATAAACAGTCCATTAGTCATATATCAATTTCAGTCAATTCTTGTCGGGGATACTCTAATTGCAAAGTCCGTGTCGAATAGCCAGTGTCCGTACACATATAATAAATCTGTCCAAAACTTATCTTCTCTCCGTTGAGAAATATCTTCAAAGTAATCCAACACTACTTCTCCTCCCCGATCCAGCAAGAACGCAGTCTTCAATAAGCCAGCCAGTAAGAGCCAGAGAGTGCCTTGCTGCTTATATAGTACTTTTACAGCTGCACCCTTAATTACATTCCTTTAGCTTAAAGTCACATACACTTTATCTGACAAACCATGATTCATCATTTTATTATCTTTACCCAAAACAGTTAGGGTAAAACAATGTTATCCCTAACATTCTCCCCTTTTGGGTAATAATAATAAATATTACAATAATATATCCATTTACACTTTCAAATCATAATTGTCACAACTCTCTTTAAATTTTACAACACCTTGTGCTTTTGTAAACTGGTCTGCAATATTTTCTTCCGTCATGCAGTACTCAAGTTTAATTAGACCATTTTTACAGATTCTCTAACATTTAAGTATCTTAAATCAGTATGCTTTGATCTAGTCTTTACAGCAATATTAGTAGCTAATTGTATAGCTGCCTGGTTGTCTTCGTACACAATAATAGATTCCTTTAACAGTTATACCCATGTCTAATAATAACTGTACAGAATTAAGTCAGTGCATAGTAATGACAGACATGAAAATTCTGCTTCCATCGTTGACAAGCTAATATGCTATTGCCTGATAGACCTCCACCCTATTAAAGTCTTACCAAATAATATAACCATCCCAGATGTTGATTTTCTAGTATTTATGTCAGTTGCAAAACTTGCATCTGCATAGGCACTAAGAATCAAATCACCTTTTGGCTCTAGATACAATGCATGATGCATTGTTCCTTTAAGATATCTTAAAATTCTCTTTAATGCTTGCCAATGACATTGATGTGGATCATTATTATATCGTGCCAGCTGATTAATAATATAAGCTATATCTGGCCTAGACCAATTGCTTATATATGATAAGCTACCAATCAAAGATTGATATATGGTCTTATCAAATTTGGGACTTTGAGCATCAATTTTGCAAATTTCCTGACTCATTGGAGTCTTTGCAGGCTTACAAAGTTCCATTTTATACAATTTAATTAATTGGCAAATTTTATCCTCTTGAGATATCTTAAATCCTTTTGTGGTTTTATTAATTGTCAATCCTAGATACTTTTTAATTTCACCTAAATGCTTTAATTTTATCCTTTTGGCTAATAATGAAATAATCTCAGTAGCTTCATTATTGGTCTTAGTAATCAAAGCAATATCATCTGTAAATAATAACAATAATGACACCGTTCCATTATTTTCTCTTTTAAACATACATGGATCTGCTAAAACAGATTTAAACCCTATATTGTTTAATTCTTTCACAATATATTGGTTCCATTCATAGCCAGATTGTTTCAATCCATATAAACTCTTCTTGAGTTTCCAACAATCATTGCTATTTACTTTATTATCATTTATACCAATTGGTTTTTTCAAATATATTGTATGCTTCAATGGTGCATGCAGATATGCAGTTTCTACGTCTAAATGGTTAACTATATAATTATTCTTAGCTGCCCACACTAAAGCTGCTCTTAAAGTTGTAGCCTTAAGATTTGGTGCAAATACCTCATCATAATCAAATACATTTTGATTAAATCCTTGTGCTACTAACCTAGCCTTATAAGTTATTTTCCCATTATTTCCAGTCTTTACTTTAAATATCCATTTGCATCCAATGGATTTTTCTCCTTGAGGTAATTTGGTTTCTTCATAAACCTTCATTTCCTTTAATGAATTTAACTCTTTTTCCATTGCCTTTTTCCAATTCTCCTGTTCCTTAGCAGGATACATCTTAAGTTCATCTATGCTAGTAGGAACTTTATTTACTTGGCAAACAATACTTGCCTGATATCTATCAGGTGGTTTAGTTATACGCGTTGTGCGTCTAGGTATAACAGGACTTACAGGTGGACTTTCCTTTATTTCCTGTTCTTGACTATCTATCTCTTCTTGATCAATTATTTCCTCTTGATCTGATTCTATTTGCTCTTCATGGATTTCTTCTTTAATTGGACTTTTCTTATAACTAGTCTTTTCTTTCTGCCTCTTATAGGGTTCTATAATTACGTCATTATCTGAATCCTGTTCTAATCTATTCCATCCTATATGTTCTAGGAATTGTGCACTAGCACTGCAGTATACTCTAGATGTACCTGGTTCCCAGAATCTATAAGATCTATGGTTTGCTTGATATCCAACAAAAATTAATCTTTTAGCTCTATGTTGTCCTTTGTGCCTGAGTTGTGTAGGGATATGAACAATGCTGGTGCACCAAATGTGTGAATATAACTCAAATCAGGTTTCCTACCATGCCACAGAGTGAATGGTAATTCACCTGTTGTTGAATTAACAACATTGTTTAATATGTGATTCCCACACATTATAGCTTCTCCCCACAAATTGTCAGGTAATCCAGAATCAGATAACATTGTCCTTCCCATTGATTGCAGTGTTTGGCCTCTTCTCTCTATAAATGAATTATGCTGAGGCCTATATGGTGCAGACTTTTTATGTTGAATACCTGCCATTCTAAGTCTATTCTGGAATTTATTATTTGTAAATTCCGTACCATTATCTGTTATAAGAGTTACTAATTTCTTTTTTGTTTTCCTCTCTGCAAATTTTAACCAATTAAAGAAATTTGTATACGTTTCAGTTTTTCTCTTCATTAGAAAACAGAAACCATACCTAGAATAGTGGTCCATTATGCTTAATATGTATCTAGCACCACCTACACTTGGCTTTTTTAGGACCTATTATATCGGCAAATACTACCTCTAAAGGCTCTTTGGTAGTAAATCCATCAACTCTATTTGCCGGTATAACTTTGCTTTTGTTTTGATTACAAGCAGAACATTGCAAATACTTATTACAAGGTTTCAAACTTATTCCTTTAGATAGTTGAACAGTTCTCTTAATCATTTTAAAATTTAAATGACCTAACCTTCGGTGTAACAAGTGAATACATTCATCATGAGGTTTCTTATTTTCATAAACCGTGTTAGCCACTTCTAAACCATTATCATTTAACACATATAAGTCACCTCTTAAAGATGCAGTAATTTTCTTACCTTCTTTTTCAATTAAACAAGTATCTCCCCTAAAGGTAACTATGTATCCTAATCTAACTAACATTCTAACTGAAAGCAAATTAAATTTAAGTTGAGGTACATATAACATTTTTATGTTCTCATTTATACTAGAACAATGAGCTATACCTTCACCTTTTGCCTTCAGTTTCCATCCGTTTGCCAATGAGATATGCTGTGAACTCTTGGACATTTTTACAAATTTTTTGTTATCATTTGTAATACAGTGGGACGCACCACTGTCAACCACCCATAAATTATTTTTTACAACTCCATTACTATACATTGCTAACTCATAATTCTTATTTCTTCTTTGATGGCTTACAGCATTCTGGCTTGCATTCTTGCGCTTTGGTTTCTTACAAAATCTTGCAAAATGTCCTCTTCCTCCACAATTAAAACACTTTTTAATTGCGTATGCAGTAGGAGATTCATTATTTTCCTTTTGAGGTTGCTCCCTCCTTAACTGATCTCTTTCAAGCCTTCTTCTGGCCTCTTCAATCAATCTGCCAGTGATATCAGTTAAAGTTAGGCTTTCTTTAGGCAATATTTCAAGGGAAGTTACGTAGTCATCAAAACTTTCGTCTAATGAAGATAGAATTATGTAGACCTGGTGTAGCTCAGAGAAAATTAACTCCTTCTCATGAAGTTCTTGGAAAATGCTTTTCATAGTATTCAAATGACTCAGCATATCACCATTCTTTTGGAGATACGTCTGGAAAAGCTTCCGTGTTAGATTTGTGTGAGCACCAACGTTATCTCGAACATAAATCCTCCTCAGTTTTTGCCAACACCCAACAGCTGTTTGCTCTTCACGTATATGAACAAGTTGCTGATCAGTTAATGTTAGTCCTATGATGCAAAGTGCTTGTTCATTTTTCTGTTTAAATTCTTCTATCTTTTTACTATCTTCCTCATCTTCAGAATCCCATTCTTCTACGTTTGGTGGGTTTTCAATTATGTTCCACAGACCTTCTCTTCGTAGAAGTAGACTATATTTCATAGACCATGAAACATAGTTTGTTCCATCTAGCTTGGATATAAGGGACAAACTTTGTAGACTGTCTTGTGCCATATTTCACTATATGGATATAAAACTATAATTGATAAAACACAGCTGTCTGTTTACTGTAACGTGTAACAACACAAAATCTCACTTTTTACATAAACCTGTTTTTATCCTAGTTAAACTAACTTTGCAGTCTCTCTGGGCCCATAACCAGTGTTAAGCCTGGATTCCCAACGGGTGTTAAGGAAAACAAACTAAACAGAACGTGCAGCTAAGTCAGATAGGAAGACAGGTAAATGTGTGAGATAAGTTTTCTAGTTAACACGCAGTAAAAATACAGATACGCTTGTGCTATCAAAAATATAGTTTATTCCATTTAAGAATTATAGCATAGTCAAATAAACAGTCCATTAGTCATATATCAATTTCAGTCAATTCTTGTCGGGATACTCTAATTGCAAAGTCCGTGTCGAATAGCCAGTGTCAGTACACATATAATAAATCTGTCCAAAACTTATCTTCTCTCCATTGAGAAATATCTTCAAAGTAATCCAACACTTCTCCTCCTCCCGATCCAGCAAGAACGCAGTCTTCAATAAGCCAGCCAGTAAGAGCCAGAGAGTGCCTTGCTGCTTATATAGTACTACTTTACAGCTGCACCTTAAGTACATTCCTTTAGCTTAAAGTCACATACACTTTATCTGACAAACCATGATTCATCATTTTATTATCTTTACCCAAAACAGTTAGGGTAAAACAATGTTATCCCTAACAATAATAATGCTGCCTTATTATTGCACTGGGTATTGATCATTTTACCTACATCTTTTTTACCTACATCTACCCTCAAATAAAAATAAGGCTAGGATGGGTTTTTCATAACCGTGTACATTTTTTTCTTGATTAAACAAGAATTGTGGTGGTGTTGTCTTTTTCCCCCCCTGCATACAGGTAGTCCTTGTCTTAAGACCACAATTGAGTCCCAAACTTCCACTGCTAAGTGAGACAGTTATTAAGTGAATTTTGCCTCATTTTACAACCTTTAGCACGGTTTTTAAGTGAATCACTGCAGTTGTTAAATTAGGAACACAGCTGTTAAGTGAACCTGGATTGACTTTGCTTGTCAGAAGGTCGCGAAAGTGATCACATGACCCAGGGAAGCCATCATAAATACATGCCAGTTGCCAAGCATCTGAATTTTGATCATGTGACCACAGGTTGTGTGAAAAACTGTCATAAGTCACTTTCTTCAGTGCCATTGTAACTTTGAATGGTCACTCAAACAAATGATTTTGGGTCAGGGACTGATTGTACAAGATTTGATTATGTAAAATAATATCGTGTGATAGCACAGGTGTTATCTGATAATAAGGTTTTGTAAAAAGTATTTTCAAGTCAGGGAACATGTTTAGAATTATTAATAACAGAATCCAAGGTTAAGATGGGACTATAGTTCTTTTTAATATTGTTGCTGTTAAAGATTTATGCATTTTTAAATGCTGTACAGATTCTTATTAATCCTATGATTCATAATAAATAATGCAGGATTTCTAAACAATATTTATTCTCAGCACCTGCTAATATTTTTTTTTTGCAGTCCCACACCTACGTAAACACAGCCAGTGGTGAAGGTGAAATAAGGGGCCATCATTGTATGCACTCCTTACCTGAAGTTCATCCTCCGATTGCTCATTCCAACCATAGCTGTTCCCTGGAGGACCGGAATCCCCATGTTTACCTTCAGCCAGGAGAAGTGAAGTTTGTTTTGGGCCCGAACCTGGGTTATAGGCACAGGATGAAATGTGAAGGCTACTGTCGACCCCACTGGGAGTGCTCAAGACATTTCTGCACCCCTCATAACAACAACAACAACGATTACAAAGAAGAGTGCCTCGCCCCCAAGTGTGTTTATGAAAACCTCAATGGTCTTCTGCCTTCACGAGGAACCTTACTTCGTCAGGGTAGCGGGCGCTTGAAAATTCCTCGTGAGGACCTGAATCCTGCCAGTTGCTCCCATCGCCGGACCGCCCTACTGCACTATGAGAACCTACCATCATTGCCTCCTGTGTGGGAGTGTCAGCCCCTAAGACGGGGCCAGGATGACGAGGACTCCAGTGATGCAATGACACCTTCCTCTGCTGGTTATCCAGAAATTGAAGAAGACGACCCTTTACGAAGTTACATGAATTCAGAAAGGGTTGCCCTACATGGAGGCATGCGCAGGGGAGGTTGCTTGCAACAGCGCCGCAGTTGTACCCCGAGTGTTTTCAATTTCGACTTCTGCCGGCCCTATTTGGAGCAGCCAAGGCAACTCAATTATATCCAGGTAGAACTGCAAGATGATCCCTGTAAAGGGCGCCAAAGCATACCAGTCCCCCATGTCCCATGTGCGGTTGCCCATCCTGCCCACAGGACCAATTCCTATGCGGTCATTGACCATAAAAAGACAGCAGCCATGTCCAGCTTGCAGAGAGCACTGCCTAAGGACGATGGGACTTCCAGGAAAACACGACATAACAGCACTGACCTGCCTCTGTAAGAAGAACATTCAACCCAAGCACCTCATTGTGGCTTTTGTATCTGCTCTTCAACAAGTCATGTTACATAACTGCCATTTTTTCATTGTGCTCCCTGTTACTCTGTGTGAGTCACTGGAATAGTTTCATCAAGCTAATTTAAGAAATGTAGCCTATCTGTGCCTCTTCCGAGCCTCCTATTCCTCTACCATGTACTTTCTGAAGCCCTGCCATGTGCTTGATTACTTGACGGGGCTGATGACAGGGTGGGTAATGGTGCAGTTGGAGTGTGAAGGCTAGGGAAACTCCGTTTAATATTTATTTTTGAACATACACAAATGATATTTATTTTCAAATTTTGCATTAATTTATTTTTCAGAGATGCTGGTATTTGTTTGTTTATTTATTCATGTTAAAGTGCCCAGTAAATGTAACACTGAATTGCTTTGCAATTAATTCTTTTCTCCATGAGAATCAGGAAAGCTCCAAGAGGGGAGGAGTTGAATCATTTTTTAAAAACAAATGCAAGGCTGGCCACCAAAAGGCAGAGCAGAGGAGGAGATTCAGACTATCAGAGGTAGTAATGCATGCAAGAATGGTTCTAAACCCATGTGGTCCCAGGGATGGCTCAACACGCTGGCAAAGCTGATCTTCCCAGCTCCAATTTCTGACTGTGGTATATCTCATAATATGCCTCCCTTCACCCTCAGAGTAGGAAAAAACATGGAACTATAAATTCCCAACAAATCCTTGGTAAATGTTTTTAATTGTTGCTGTTTGCCTAACAGTTTGGGATAGTCTCTAAGATAGAGGTCTCCAAACTTGGCAACTTTAAGACTTAAGCTGGCTGGAGAATTCTGGGAGTTGAAGTCCACAAGTCTTAAAGTTGCCAAGTTTGGAGACCCCTGCTCTAAGAAGTTAATATTCTGGTGTTATGGTACTACAGTAATTCGCTAGAATCACATAAAAGCTTTCCTTCCTCCATTTTACTTTATTGCCTCAAATCCAACACTCTAATATTGTCCCAGACATAGTTCAATATGTCAGTGAAATCCAGGCCATTATTTGCAAATAATTGATTTTGGGGGAGGGGGGAAGGGGGAACCGGAACATTTTGAGCAACCTTAAGGACAAGCAAAGCTTTACTTATTTGGGACTTTCACATTTATGTTAGAGTTAGTAATAAACCTACAATAGGGAGTATACATATGGCGGACATTATTTATTTTGCGTAGCTGTTGGCCTTCTCAGGGATAGCCCTTCCAGAAATAACTATATTTGACCTAAAGTTCAGTCAGTTTATTCTGAAAATCTGTTCCACTGAAGCCATTTTTAAAATTCACTGTATGCAAAACAAGCATTATAGGAATTGGGATTAGGCAGAGCAGAAAGTTATCAGTTTCTTTCTTTCCTTTCCAAATCTGTTAAGAGCTGTCCTTATCTAACAGTTTTTCAGGGAAAATGCTGATCTTCCCAGCTCCAATTTCTGACTGTGGTATATCTCATAATATGCCTCCCTTCACCCTCAGAGTAGGAAAAAACATGGAACTATAAATTCCCAACAAATCCTTGGTAAATGTTTTTAATTGTTGCTGTTTGCCTAACAGTTTGGGATAGTCTCTAAGATAGAGGTCTCCAAACTTGGCAACTTTCACTCCCGGAATTCTCCTTACAGCTGGCTGGAGAATTCTGGGAGTTGAAGTCCACAAGTCTTAAAGTTGCCAAGTTTGGAGACCCCTGCTCTAAGAAGTTAATATTCTGATGTTATGGTACTACAGTAATTCGCTAGAATCACATAAAAGCTTTCCTTCCTCCATTTTACTTTATTGCCTCAAATCCAACACTCTAATATTGTCCCAGGCATAGTTCAATATGTCAGTGAAATCCAGGCCATTATTTGCAAATATTTGATTTTGGGGGAGGCGGAGAAGGGGGAACCGGAACATTTTGAGCAACCTTAAGGACAAGCAAAGCTTTACTTATTTGGGACTTTCACATTTATGTTAGAGTTAGTAATAAACCTACAATAGGGAGTATACATATGGCGGACATTATTTATTTTGCGTAGCTGTTGGCCTTCTCAGGGATAGCCCTTCCAGAAATAACTATATTTGACCTAAAGTTCAGTCAGTTTATTCTGAAAATCTGTTCCACTGAAGCCATTTTTAAAATTCACTGTATGCAAAACAAGCATTATAGAATTGGGGATTAGGATTTGGTAGAAAGTTATCGTTTCTTTCCTTTCCTTTCCAAATCTGTTAAGAGCTGTCCTTATCTAACAGTTTTTCAAAATGCTTTTTGTTATTTATTTATTTTTTGAAAATAGAATGTTTACCTGTTTTGCTTTGAATTTCTCATGTAATTCCACCTCAAGGAGTCCAAATTAGTACTAGTATTTCAAGTGATAAGCTCAGCAAAACCAATCTAAAGTATTCATAATTTGGATAAATATTAATTCTAACTTTTACGTATGGATCCATACCATTAAAACCTTACCCAAACAATGTAGTGCAGAAGTTTTAAAACTGCTTCAAATTATGTTTATTATTGTTAATTATTGCTCACCATATTGTCATGAAACACATGTTTTGCATGTAGAATATCCCAGATTTAAGAGTAAGAATTTCTCATCTGAAATATAAGGTATTACTTATTAGCATAGATGATAGAGACTTAAATGATGAATACCATGCTCCAGCATGTCCTTTATTTTTCAGTTTCCGTTCCACTATTCCTTCATAGTTCTATTGTAGACTCATAACTAAAAGAGAGAAAAAATGCATTGAAGGAACAAGAGAAGAAATGGTTGCATATATAATTAGTCTTGCTTCCATTACATGTATTTCATGTCACAGAGGAGTTTATCAATTAGTGCATTGAGATTTAAGATTGACTTTTATATGATAACTGCATATAGGATGTGACTTGGAAGGTTTTGAAAGTGGCTGCTATTCTATATGGTTTCAGTATCACAAGCAGGTATAAAAATGTCAAATTTCAGCATTTTTTCCTCTATTCCTTTCACTGCAGTCTTATAAATCATGTTCTAAAATTCATAGCTGGAAGGGGAAGATAGACAGATTTGGGTAGACATCAAGATTTCCTCACTGTGGCTCATTGTCCTATAGTTAGGATTGTCAAGAAGGCATTGATTTGATGAGTGATCTTATATTCTTGCTGTATAAATTGGGCTATTTCTGATTTTAACCAGTTACTATAAAATCATTTTGCTTATTCAGCACTGCCTTTTTAATTGTTGTGCATAATATGTTGAAATTTATTAGTAGACGTTAAAATTAGATGGTCTTTTATGATCATTGACCTTTGTGGTGTTCCAGTGTCTAATCAAAATCTATTAGAATTAATAGAAAAGTTTCTCTGTCCTCTATTTGTACTTTAAGTCAACTCAGTCCAAATATATCATCATCATATTTTTATTCTTCAATTTTTATATATAACTCAAGCAGATGTGGTATTCAGCAGGTTCTGACCAGTTCTGGAGAACCGGTAGTAGAAATTTTGTGTAGTTCGAACAACCAGCAAATACCACCTCTGACTGGAGGTTTTACAGTATCCTTCCCCTGCCATGCCCACCAAGCCACGCCCACAGAATCAGTAGTAAAAAAATTTGAATCCCACCACTGAACTCAAGAACTGATGCTCTTGGCTTCTAATTTTCCTGACAACACACCTGTCAGATGGATTGGGCTGAGGGGGAATAACTGGCCCCAAAACACAAAGCTGGCATTCATGCCTAAGGGAAGACTAGATTTCTATTTTCTAGCCCAGTACCTTAACTGCTACATGAGACTTGTTCTTGAGCCATTATGGGCAGTTTCAGTATGCAGAATTCTTCCAGTGTCATCATTTGCCTTGTCATCAGTTTTACTTCACAAATCCACAGGTTGTTCATTCTAGAACAGGGGTGTCAAACTGGATTTCTTAGAGGGCTGGATCAGCATTGTAGTTCATGGGCTGGCAAGGGTGGGGGTGGAGACCTGTGGGGGGGAGATAGATTGGATCTCCCCTGTTTTTGGCCGGCAGAGTGCTGCAGGAGCCGGGGAGGCCTCCCCGTGGCCTGTTTTGGGCGGCAGAGACACTGTGGGCCAGTCCTTTGGTATTTCCAAGCGAGCTCCACGGACCAGATTCAAGCACCCCATGGCCCGGATATGGCTCGCGGGCATTAACTTTGACACCCCTGTTCTAGAACATCAAATGAAGGCTTCTATATAACTGGTGATGGGAAGGCTGGAGTCCAGAGGACTCGAGCAGCTTTTTGTCGCCATTCAGTATTGATCACAAAGCTATGTATAGGTGGTCTATTGATCTATCTTAGATATTCAGTTAAGATGGAAAAAAATAGTCTACTTTTTAGGTGTAATGGAACTCAAAGGGTAATTAATGAAACAACGTTGATTAAAAAGAAGGACGTGGGATTAAATAGGGAACACTCTCATTCAAGGATTATGTTTACTCTGAGAGATACTTAATAAAAATGAAGGACTTCGAATACTTTCTGGTTGCTATTGTCTCAGAGTCAGCTAAAAATACACTTTTGTATGATGCCCTAAAAGTATGGTTTAGTTTTAAGTGCTAAGAAATGTGTTTACCATGGTACAATTAAATCAGTGCCAAAAATAAGTGTTTTATCTAATTGAGCCACTATATGGTTTCACTGTTTGACTTTGGTTTAGTGTTTGGATATAGCCATTTTGGTTTTTAAATCAGGTTTATGGCTTAGTGTACTCTATGAATTCAACCAGTTTCGGCTTAGTTACTAAGCCGTATTTAAACAGTAACTTATTGTGTTATGTGAATCTATCCATTGAATGAGATGCGATGAAACATATGAAGCTGGTTGCCTGCTTACGTCTTTTTGCAGTTTACATCCATTGCTCATTTAACTGCTAAAAAGGTTCAATGCACTTTTATTACTATTCATTACTGTTATTTTTCAGAGACCTTTAAGGAACATTTTCTAATGTGCCAAGAATGGTGCTTTTGCCAAGCCTTTGTAAAGGTTAGAAAAGTTCCAGCTAGTAGAGGCAGATGAAAAGCAGAATTGCACTTGGTGTACTAGCTTCTCATAGAGTCAGACTGACAGCCGCCATCAACCTTCAGGCTGATTGAATGCAAACACCTGATGGGTCTTTTTGGTTTCTAATGGTGTTTGGGTAGTGACCTAACAGGCAGCTAGCTCTATGGGGCATTTATTCAAATCTGTCTAATGGTAGTAACAGGTTTTTATTAATAATTTTGTTAATTGTTAATAGTATTTATTAGTTTTAATGGCTTGGGTTTTTTTTTGAGTATTTTATACGTGTTTCATTGTGTTTGTTGTAAGCTGCCTAGAGTTGTAAGAACAAGGCAGCATACTCATGGTAAATAATAGTGGTAAATAAATAGATAAATAATTGTTCAGCAATCCAGTGTCTCCTTTACAGGTGGTGCTTGCACTGTTCCTTCATTGGCTCTTATACCCCCATGGATTGCCCCTTGCCTTTATTGGGGGAGACAGAGATGATTTGATTCTGAGCTCAGCAGCAGGGCAGGAAGAAGTGCTGCAGATGCTGAAACTGAAGTGATAAGAGCTGAGAGGTGGGAAATTTTCCTTTAATGGGAATTCTTGCCCTCATCCTGGTTCCTGAGTTTTCCATTCCCCCTGCTTGGGTTAAGAAACTATGGCACTACAGTGCCTTTTTATCAGTCTTAAAATACATAAAGGAGCAATTTTGTAGCCGCCATCCTTGTAGCTGATCTTATTTTTGTATGTCAACAGAAACGTTGTAAAGTTTGAGGGGGTGAGTGCATTGTGTGGCTACATTTTTTTTGCACACTCCTATTGGTGGGGAACACCATTGCCAGAATTCTGGCCGTGAATTGCAGGACACTGAATTCCTTGGAGTGAGGATGGTATACAGAAACAATTTCTGATATTCTCAATAGAAGTTAGCTCTTATTCTCACTTGCTACATGTGTAACATTAAATTTAATATTGGCCAAGCAATCAAAAGTGAAAATGTGACTTTTCTGGCACTAGTCATAAGTCTCACAGAGTTGGAGAGTTGATAAACATGATTCTTTCCTATCTCTGAATATATTGTGCTCAGCATTTCATAAAGTTATTTATTTGCTTTTAAATGTGCAACTGGAAAGAATTCAGTGCAATTGGAAAGAATGATTCAACAAGTCCCATAATAAATTGCTATTAAAAATAACTACATTGAAGAGATTGTTACTTTTTACTTGTTTTATTTATTTTTGTGTTTCTAAGCTATAAAAGATCAATAACGTTTATTTTTTAAAAAACTACTACATCCAAACTAAGTTGGGTGTCACCTTTTTTCCCCTCATGAAAACTCCAAGCCATTAACAACCGTCATAGTCAAAAATCTAGCACATTTCTAAGCATAGCTGTGTTGTTATAGCACTAGCTACTGGTAGTAGCTTCATATTGAGCCTTTCTAGAGAAAAAAATGTCAAATTAAAGTAGATTTCATGTTTTATTGCATCCTTAACAACATTTCCATGTTAGTCATCTTTTAGGATCAGCACATTAAATATAGTTTGCAATCAGGGGACTGTTGTAGCCTAATTTTCTTTAGGCTTTGCTGTCAAAATGGGGTATTTAGTTCTCTTGGATAGTTAAAGTAAAATAGACCAGTATGTACTCCATAGCCCCTTTTAAAAACATTGTCAATAAGTATGTCTACAGCTACACTGCATCCAGCAGCTTTTAAGAGCAGGTACTGTAAACTCACTGAATGGAATAATGTTAGTGGAATACTTTCTCATGTCTCAAGGGCATTATGAAGATTAAGGTTTGAGTATCATAAATGCCAAGAAACATTAGTACTGTACTGAACTTACTTTGCACATCAAATGGAATCCCATATTAGTTGATGTTGTGTTTAGTGTGAAAGGGCATTATCTATAACCCAATTCCCAATTCCCCATCTCATAATAGTTATTTGTGTCTTCTGATTGGTCTCTGGGGAATCTTGTTCTACATAAGATAATAGGTTTTTATTTATGTTTTAATATTTCTTTAAAACTTTTCATAGTTTCAAGTCCTTTCATGAGAGTTCATCTTTTCAAGCATTTTGGATTCTATAAAAGCAGAGAACTGTTGCCTCTGTCTAGTGATAGAATAATATGAATCTGCCTTCATTTTCCCATTAAGGGAGGTAGGGAAGAGAGAACTCTAAATATGAAAAATGTAACCAGCTTATGAGTTTTATTTTCCTGGAACTTTCAGTCCTCAGATGTATGAAATACTTGAAATGTTAGAAATGGTCCTCTTCTTGAATTAATATTAAAAAGTAACCAAATTGGAGTCTGGGATTGTGAGACAACAACTTTCAGTGGGTAGATTTTTTTCTGTAATTCATTTGAAAAGCCTGGCTATAGCTAGGTAGATCTCAGTGTCTTACATTGTGCTGTTTACTTCATAGTTATTTGTACTGATGATTTTATTTTGTTGTTTCTGACCTGGCAGAAAAACAAGGGTATGGGGATGCTCAGTTGTTCTGGCCATAGAAGTTGCTTTGTGATTTTTATTCAGTGGTTTCTGCCGTGTATCTCTGTTAATTCCTATTTGTATCTTATCCTGTGTAGCCTTCAAAGTGAAGAGCATTAGCAGTGCCATGTGACTGAGGAGCACTAATATCTTATGTTAATGTGCACAAAGAATGTATCTAAAATAAATTAATTCTGATGCTTATCTTATGGAAAGTGTGCTTTATTTGATAACTTGTAAACAAAAGCTTTGTAATTACCAAGGTACTCTGATCTCTGACAATTTTGTTTGCTCAGCAATCTTGAATTTTTTGTATAATACCTATATTAATCTCCAGCGTAAGATCCTATAGATGTCTTGAGCTCCAGCTCTCAATGTGTAGCAACCATGATTTTGATCGTAATTCTGAGAAATTAATTAAGGTCTAGGACAGGGGTGGGCAAACTACGGCCCGGGGGCCACATCCGGCCCGTTGGTCTGTCCAATGCGGCCCGCCCCTGAAAAAAAATCACTGCCATTGGTCTGTCCAATCCGGCCCGCCCCTGAAAAAAAATCGCTGGGTGTGGCGTATTGCCCTGTGCCGCGTGGCCCCCAAAGCTGCAAAACAGTGCGGAGCGATCTAGGGGTAGGAAAGAAAAGAAATTTGCAAAGGCCTCGGCTGGGAGTTCGAAATCACCTTGAGTGCGACCTCTCCGAAGGTGAGTCCCCGCCGATCCCCCTTTTTTTCCGGGGCTTCCAGGCTTAAACTTTGCAAAGGCAAAGCTTGCAGGCTGGCGCGTCTTCCCGCCGAGGAGCGGGAAAGGTTCCACCCGGCGGGCGGGTGGGCTGCTTGGAGCCACCTAAAGCTAGGCTGCTGCTGGTGCAGCCTTGCCCTGCCTTGGTGCCCGTTTCCCGGCTCGGCGGTCCTGCTCGGGCGGCACTTTAAAAGCCTGCTCCCAGCACCCGAGCAACTTCCCAGCAACTTTCGGCTTCGTTTTAACTCACGGGCGCCAGGCATGATATTCCGCTCTGAAAAAAAATCGGGGCCGGCCAAAAGAGACCCCCGCTGCGCGCCCGGGAATGCCCGCTGCTTTCCCTCGCCGGGGCCGGGCGGCGGCGTGTTGCACGGAGGCTGGTCTGTGGCTGGCCCAGCTCCCTTTTCCTGCCGCTCAGCGGCCTCCGCTCGCACCGCCCGGGCTCCGCTCAGGTATCTGGCTGGGGCTGTCAGGAGTTGCTACCACCGGCGCAGCTCCACGCGGCTCCAGTCCCGCATTGCCTCGGGAAGGGAAAGGCAAAACCAGGAGCCGCTGCTGCCGTTGCAAAGCACCACCGCGGCTCTTCCTTTTTGCCTTTCCCTTCCCGAGGCAACGTGGGACTGGAGCCGCGCGGAGCCGCGCCGGCGGTAGCAACTCCTGACTCAGGGGCCTCCGAGGGGAGGGGAAGGAGGAAAAGGGGGGAAGGGTGGGGGGCGATTCCCAACAAATCTTGTGCTGACCCGGCCCGTCTGTCAAATTTTAAAAGTCAATGCGGCCCCCGAGCCAAAATGTTTGCCCACCCCTGGTCTAGGAGATGTCAAGATAAAATCGCAGAACAGTTTCCAGACCATAAAGTTGGTGCTTTATTGATTATTCATAAAATAGTGGCTGTGTGAGGGTCAATAATATAAAAAGTATTCTTAAAAGTCAGAAATAGAAGCTTCTAATGGGAGATGTTTTTTCATACTAAGAAGTATATATAAGAATAATATTCCTAGAAAATGTGGGTTCATTGCAACGAAGGATACAGTGGCCAAACTTGTAAAACCCAAAAGTCAGTCTTTTGATTAGGGCAAACTATTATTCAATGTTGAACAGTTTACTGAAAAAGATACAGGCCTTTTAATTTTAATTTGAAATTTTTAGAACCCCATCAGATAATGAGTGAGAATCAACTATTATCCTCTTATTTAAAGATAATACTCTAGGCTTACTTATCTGTTGCATGAAAGTGACTATGAAAATCATGCTATAAACTATTTTATTTTATTTTGATCAAGGAAAAAAAGGGAATTTGGCAGAGTGTCTCTAAAATGTGAAGTACAACTCTTGTTTGTTCTGGTCCCTCTAAATGTATTCCAGACTTTAACAAAACAATATTGTGTTTATACATGCATACATTGATCAATGTATGATCAATCACTTTACCAAAACTTGAGGTTGTTAATAATAAGTGCAATAATAATAAACAATGAGTAAGGTGCTCTGAGACTTTAGAGTTAAACATGCAAGCACCTGCCTGATAACATCCCAGACTTAATTGTTGGTAAGAAAGACAGAAGTCTTGATGGTGAACGTTGCAGTTTCTGGAGACCGCAGAATAAGAAGCTAAAGAGCTGGAGAGAATCACAAAATAGAAAGACCTGCAAATAGAAGTAGAATCACTTTGGCAAAAGAAAGCAAAGATTAGTAACTGGTACCTTGGGTGCAAACACCTGGAGCAGCATTCAAACACCATCAGAATTGATAAAATCACCATCAGTCAATTACAAAAGGCACTTCACTTGAAACTGCTTACTTTCTGCAATGATTCCTCTTACAGCTATCCTATTTGCCTATCCTAGGTCCTTGGGAAGGACTTGATTGGTGAATAAAATTAAGCTTAAACATCTGGCTGACTGTCACCAAACATAATAATAAATGAACAACCCTCCAGTCTAAACTAATCAGGCAGCCTAAGTAGCATTAATGATCAAAAGCTTAGTAGAACAAGAGCTTTCCCAGGCCTTCAGGATGTTTTGACTCGGGGAGCAAGGTATTCCAAAAGATCAGGCTCAACCCCGATCAAGAAGCAAAGCAAAACGTCTGAGTCTTGGCTAACAAGCCCTGCCCCTTTGGCTGTAGCTTGGGAAAGCAGATGGTGTATGCCCAGTCTGTTTTTAAGTGTAGGTGGTGTTTTTTTTTTTTTTTTGCCCTTTGATACAATCACATCAAGTTTCAATGAACTCTTAAATTTGTGAAGCAGCGTTTAAAAACTCCTATTATGGTAGTTTACATGAGCAGTGTCGAGGTCACTGACAAGTCTCTTTGCCTGGGCATCTAAGTCTAGAAAGGACTCTTAATTGGTGGACCAATTAGAACTGATGAAAGATGCCCTTCCACATGTCCCCTCTATCTGCTGCAGGAGCCATGAGTTCAGGAGGAGTGCCCAACAAAGAACTAAGATGAATTAGAATAGTGAGATATTTCTTATCAATGAATAGTTGATCTGGACTCTGTAAGAGACTAGATATATTAAAACAAGCTCAGATTAAATCTTTAGACAATTACTTTTTGTTGGTATTGATGATAGAGATGTAAATACAGATTTACTGATTATTTCCCCAGCAGCTTCATGTAGATATTAATCAACCTGGGAGAAAGAATTGTCTTGTGTGGAACCAAGTGAAATACTCTTAACTGTGTAAACCTCATTAGTTTACACAGTGCCTCTAATCAGACAATGTTGATTATACAACACACGGGAACGGACTGAGCCCTGTGGAACCACCTTGTGTTACCTTAATATATTTTTAATTGCATAAGCTTCATTAGTAATGTTGATTAAGATCTGAATAGCTGAGCCCTCTTTGACTAGCTAATGGAGCACAATTCATTAGCATCCAATGTCTTGTTTCCTAAACCTGCCCTCCTGCTTCCTGATTTAAATTGGTTCTGAAACAGGAATGGAGAACTTCTGGCTTGTCAAACTAATTCAGGTTGCTGAGGTTTCTCATCTGGTCCCTAATTTGGTCCACAGCTCTCATTTATAGGTGTTTTACCTATATAAGACTTCTTAAAGCTCTCTTTGCAAACAGACACTACTAAAGAGAGAAGGGCCAAGTAAGGAGTTCTTTCAGTCCCATATCCCCAAATCCCAGAAAGTAGACTTCAGAGAAACTCTTAGCTTAATTCTGTATAGTTTAGTAACAGTTCCTCGAGTACCAATAGCCACCTAGAGTCTCAAGATTGGGGTGATAAATAAATACATAGAAACTTGAATGTAATTACAAAAGCCCAACTGTATCAGCACTGAACTGAACTCATGGGGAGAAAATACCATTCCCATGTACTTGTTAATGACACAAAGTCGTGTTGGGGTAGAAAGGTGAGAACTTTGCTACAGTCTAAGAGCAGACATGTCTGCTGGTTATATAAGCTATTTTTTTTAATTGAACCCAAACTGTCATAATAAGGTAATGTAAGTTATATGGCAACATGGCTGCAGTCACTATTTTCATTTTTTTGTTTGCTTTTTAATGAGCAGGGAAAAGGAAGGATAAAATACATAAGAGAAGGCAGGAAAAGAAAATAATAACAGCAACAGAGAGACAGGTCCAGACAGATATACGAGCTGCAAAAGAAAAACGGCATATACTTGGCTCAGAGGTGAATCCTGATTTTTTTTAAAAAAAATCTCTACAGTATTAAAGTAATAGATATATACTGTAAAAAAATTTCTAAACCGCTTAAGAAAATATTTGTTCTTCAGTATACTGGATGAGTCCAGAAATATGCAAGATGTAAAGTGGGGGGTGGGGGATTGTGGGGAGTGAGGAATTGGATGAGAATTCTTACAAATATCAGAAAAGAACGACTAGGTTCTTTTACTGTTGCACAGAGCAAACGAGCACAGCTCAGAAATTACCAAAAAATAAATGTTAGGGTTCAAGTGGGGAATGAAAAGAATTGATTTAGAACTCCATACAACTTGGTAACAAAGTAATTCTTTCAAGAGAAGCAACAGAGAGAAAGATGAAATTGCAATGTGTGTTAAAATATCACCCACAAAGTTGGAAAGCCAACTGAATGGATTTGACAATAATGTCGACAGGTTCTGGACAGAAAAAGAAAGAAAGAAATCAAAGAAGAAAACATGGGTGAGAAAGTGGTGATTAGTAAGAGCACTGAAGGAAAGTAACATACTGCAGTTTATTCTGAATGTAAATGAATTCTGTTTTGAAGAAAAAGACACATTTTAATAAATAAAAATCTGAGCAATGGCAAACGGGATTTTACAGCAGGTGAAGCTAATGTAAACAGGAGCTCAAGATAATTAATAGTTCCTGAAAAAAAATCCAAAACAACTTTGCAAACAATTTTAATGAAGGGGGAGGAAGAACATTTCTCTCCCCCCCCCATTTCAAAACAAGAATTCATGCAGGAGATACAAGGATATGTCACCAGGATGAGTACTGTACATACAGTACTGAAGTAGAAGCTCCGTTCAATAAAGATACTGCTAGAAAAACTAGAGCTCAGAATCTGTGGTTGGTGAAAGATGTGACATACAACAAAAATGCCTTCTATAGGTATATTTGTTTAGTTATTTTACAATTTTAATAACTTGTCAAAATCTGGAAATTCTAAAGAACATATAACATAACAAATGGAGGAGAAAAGAACTGGTATACCAATTGCTCAGTAAAATATCTTATTTCAGCTAACATTGATAAAGTGCCCCGTAATATTCTAAGTAATACACCCAGTTAAATGTGTGCCTGGATAGGATAGGATAGGATGAAGATGGCTGACTTATCTATAGTACTTATGAAAACAATCTTAGAACAGCAGTTGGTTATCATTTCTATACTGAAAAATCTGCCAATGAAGTTGATAATTGATCCATTAAACATTCACAATATAAATGCAATTAAAATATCCATGTTACCTAAACTCAAAACATTTAAATGTAAGCATAGTTACAATAATTTAATATAACATTAATACAATGATCAAAGTCCAAAGCAATAATAACAATCATAACAAAACTATGATGGAAAAACTACATCATCATTAATGCCCCATAAGACTTCATCTTTGTCATCTTTTAAAACATTAAGGCAGGGGCTAATCTTACTTGAAAGGTTCACTGTAAGGGACATTTCCATAACACTGGGACCAAAATCAGGAAATGATGTTTAATATCATGGAAACAGGGAGGAACTGCTAGACCCTTTTAGGACAACTGTACAGGATTGGCCACTTCTGGTAGAAGACTATAAGAACTGTGATACAGCATCAGAAAGAAAGACAAATACAAATACTTCATTAATAGGAATAGAGTTTTCAGATTATTCAATTCAATTTTATCTTGCACTGGTTGGGAGATATCTTGAATATTGTATCTACATCTGTGTGTCTTATTTTAAAAAGGATTCAGGCAAATGGAATAGGTTCAGTGAAGGGTAGCATAGATGATAAAGCACTTAGAAAGAAAGAGCACATCTGTGCTTACCATTTATTGTATGTTGCTCCAGACTTATGCGGAGGCCAGCTTGATTCTGAGCCTGTTCAAAAATTCCTATCTTGACCGAGATAATTTAGCAACAGCTTGCAATGCATTCAGTTCAAATTGTACCCAACCAAATCCTCCTGTTAGACTTTCCCCCTGATGCTGTGCCCTTCCCATTTTTCTGTTCCAGGAAAGCAATTGCTGGTTGCTTTTCTTCTCATATTTTTGTAAGTTAAATACATATGCATTTATATTGCTCTTATATATGCAACATTAAAATGTCAAAATGCACAAATATATAGGGCCATCTTGCTTTAAAAAAAATTAACCTCATTCTTATTGCACTTCTTTCAAATGCCCTTGAGACCAGCTGTGGTATTCTACCGGTTTGGCCCGGTTCTGCCAAGTTGGTAATGCTGATGAGCAGTGGAGACCGAATTGACGCTCTGGAGTTGGGCCCACCTGCCCACCCGGACTCTTATACTAACCTTTATGTCCTGCTTTTAAGCACAGCTGCTTTGCGTGGCAAGCAGATTGCCACGCAGTAGCTGCTGAAGCAACAGGGAGAGTGCAGGCTTGCATGAGTCAGAAAACCTCTGCGGCTGCGCAAAGTGTGTGTTTGGTGTGTGCACATGCAAACTGTGTGCGCGCGCACACAAAGCATGCCCACCAAACCACGCCTACCGAATCGGTGGTAAAAATATTTGAAAAACACCACTGCTTGAGACCTATCCTTACCATGAGCATAACTGCTGCCTTGTAAAAGGAAGGTTTGAAACCCAATAGTAAAATGTTACGATTTCTTCATTACTTCCTAATTTTCTTTGTCCTTTAAAAAAGCAAACGCAAAAGCAAAACAAAACTCCAACAGTGGTGCACCACATTTCATCTCTATCACCTTAATATTTTTTTTCTCAAGTTCCAAAACAGCCCTTAGTTTTTCAGCTGTTTTGGAAGCTGAGAGTGAAATCATTATGGGACCAACAAGTACAGACAGTGACACATATTAGCTGCACCTTCACATGATCTATGCTGTCATCTGTCATCAGTGCCCTACTGGATTCTATATAGATCAAATGGGACAAAAGAATAAATGAACATAAGTTTAATATCATGACTCAAATCAAGGAGAAAGTAACATCAGAGCATTTCATCCTTCCAGGATAGTTTATTTTATTTTATTTTATTTTATTTATTTAATTGTCAATCACTTACAAGTTAATAGGTATAAGTATAAACATAGTTATGAATACATGAAATGGATACATATAAGAAAAATAAAAAGAAACAATAGGACAGGGACGGTAGGCACGTTGGTGCGCTTATGCACGCCCCCTACAGACCTCTTAGGAAAGGGATGAAGTCAATAGGAGAAAGTCTAAGGTTAAAGTTTTTGGGGTTTGGGGAAGAAACCACAGAGTCAGGTAGAGTATTCCAGACATTGACCACTCTGTTGCTGAAGTTATATTTCTTGCAATCAAGTTTGGTGTGGTTTACCTTCAGTTTGTATCTGTTGTGTGCTCTTGTATTGTTATGGTTGAAGTTGAAGTATTCATTGACAGGTAGGACATTGCAATGTATGATTTTATATACTATACTTAGATCAGACCGAAGGCAGCGTAGTTCTAGGTTTTCTAGGTCTAGAATTTCAAGTCTGGTGGCATAAGGTATTCTGCAATGAGTAGAGGAGTTGAGAACTCTTCTTGTGAAATATTTCTGGACTTTCTCAACTGTGTTAATATCAGATACGTAATGTGGGTTCCAGATTGATGAGCTGTATTCAAGTATTGGTCTAGCAAATGTTTTGTATGCTCTAGTTAGTATTGTGATATTCCCAGAGAAAAAGCTATGTAGGATTAGGTTAACAACTCTTAATGCCTTTTTGGCTATGTAGTTACAGTGGGCTCTAGCACTTAGATCATTACTCCAAGGTCCTTGACAGAGTACTCATCTCTTCATAACAGACATAATTCATATTACTTCATTACTTCATAACAGACATCAAAGTGAATGTTTCAAAAGAGCATGACTTTAACAGCACCATTGCATAAAAAAATGTTGAACATATATCAAAACGTTTCAGGCAACCTCTGAAGTTCTCAAGAACTATGATGGATATTTAACATACTATTAATTAGTAAGCTACTGGTAATCTGTGACATGTGTAACCTGCATAACCATATCTTTCCCTTCCTTCCACCCTCATTTCTTTCCACCTCATTCCAATTTAAATCTTCCATCAGCTTAGCCACTCTTCCACTTTGATGAAATAAACTAAAGCTCACAAAATCTTTTTAATAAAATCTGTTAGTCAGAAAAAGGGTTACTAGATTTCTGATTTTTGTTACCATAGACTTAACACTTTTTTTCTCCTACAAAAACATGTGTCTCCGGTGAAAGAAAAAAACAAAACACACTGCTGGAGTTTTGGAGAGTTTTTTTGGGTGTGTGTGTATGAAAGGGGGCTTAAGAGAAAGAAATAATATTTTTTTAAAATCTACATTTCTACCAGGTTTCAAATCAACAACCTACTATTTTGAAAGCAAGAATTCTACTTATTGTAGTGCTATAGCATTGGTGATAAAAGGCAGTTTTAAAAGACTGTCACAGACTAGAGTAAGCTTTGACTTACCCAGAAAATGATTTAAATTTATTCTGTATTGTTTCAAAGTGTAACCCACATAATACATGATTTAAGATACAAGAAGGCAAATTAGTTTTAAAAAACAGGAAGATCAATTTCATTTGCTAGAAAAAGAACACTCCTAAGTAGTAAAAACAGTGAAGGATAATGAGTTCCTCTTCACTGAATGCATTCAAGGCTAAACAACAGGAATACTTTAATCTGAAGGGGATTCGACCAGATGGCCTAAATAGCCTCTTCCAACTTATAAATTTAAGAAGATTGCGAATGTTCCATCGGTTATACTGAAAATCTTGCAAGTGTCAATAAAACCAGAGCATACATGACAGCTTTCCCATGCAAGTTATATTTTATATTCTGTAACTAAGAACCTTGTAGGGCCTCTTTCCACTGTTTATCCAGTATGATAAATCTCTGTTAAGCAAAAAGTTGTTAAATGCCCTCTTTTATATAATTAAAACCGTAAAGGGCATTTGATTTGCTACATGACATTTATTGGTGAATTGAATTGCCACATTCTGTCCAGGTGAATTGGGTATCTGTAGTTGCTTATCAGTCACTGCTTTTGGCGGATCACTCAGTCCCTGCTTTTGGCTGACTTTACATGGTCAAAATGCAATTTGTTATCCACCAAGATAAGATTTCTAATTTTCATGAAGGTTAATAAAACATAAGTCTATGAGGGAAAATGGCTCTTTGATCCAATAGCTGAATTAAAAACTAATCATATACTAAAACTGACAAGTAAAATTTCAGAAATAAGGCAGAACCTAACTGGACCATAAACAGCCTTTGTCCTACCCACAAAAGAGGGGAAAAAGAAGTTTAGAGAACAAAAGTTCTCTCAAGGTAATAGAGTACAATTAGGAGCATGAATACTTCTAGAGAAGTGGTATGGTTGCAGATTCCCTTTATTCAGAGGTAGATACTCTTTAGGCCTTAGTATCCCATTTCATGTTTTCAGGGTTCCAGTCATTAACAGCTGAAAGGTAGGCTGAGATTCCCTTCATTTGGAGGTAAGAAACAAATTAAAACCTTCTTATAAATCCTACAGAATGCAAATATACTCTTAAGTCAATTCCTAGTGTCTTCACCCGTTGCAATTTTTTGGTCAGCATTGGGGAAATAGGCTCTCATTGTCTTCTTTTGAAATGTTTTGAGACTTCCCAGGATCACAAACCATTCCTAAATTCATGTTACGTTGTCCCAACTATCTGGCAACCAAAAATATTAGTTGAAGCCTTTCCCTTCAAAGGTTTCCAGTATAAAGGCAGTTTGCCATTAGCATTTATTTATATTTAAACCTGAACATAGTATAATGGAATGTAGAACTGACCTTGGGGGAATATGAAAAAGCCATAAAAATGGGGAACGGGGCATCATTCCCAGAAAATATTAAATAGTCTGGGGATAGAGGGGAGTGTGAGAAAGAAACTTCAAAGAACCCCACCAAAAACGGACATGGTCCCCCAAAATATTGTTGCTAGCTGGTTATTTATGGATGTGATAAGAATGGAGACATAAACCCAGGGGTGGGATTCTACCAGTTCACATCTATTTGCTAGAACCGGTTAACATTCTAAGCAGTTCGGAGAACCGGTTGTTAGAAGAAATTACTGGCCTAATCCTGTAAGGAAGGCAGGAAGGAAACATTCTGGTATTGCTTACAGAAACTGCCTCTCCGTTAACCCTTATTACATTCTTGGCAGGACTAGACTTCCTGTCTCAGGAATGTCTCTGGAGTTTTTTTATCCTCCTTTTCTGGTACTTTACTTGTGTGGAGTGACCATTTAAAATTACAATGGCACTGAAAAAAGTGACTTATGACCATTTTTCACACTTACGACTGTTGCAGCATCCCCACAGTCATGAGAGGCCAGGCGAGGAGATGCATGCCTTGATGTAAGTGATATTGAGTTGGCCACGTCCAGCCAATAACATGACCACCAAGCCATGTCCACCCAGTCACATGACCACCAAGCCATGCCCACCAACTAAGCCATGCCCACAGAACCGGTTGTTAAAATTTTTGAATCCCAGCCCTGCATAAACCTGTTATTGTCAAAAGACAAATCCTAACAAGAAAACCAAGGAGGTACCTGGGATTCACAAACAAAGAATCTGCACAGGAACAATTTGATCCAAGGCCATTGTCACCTGCTCAATCCAAGCTGCAATTAAGTTTTCAATTGGGCCAGGCAACAGTGCTTCAGGAACAATACCAAGTTCCCTTTGGAATTCTGATGGGCTGACCAGTCACCTCAAGAACAGCTGCCCCCTGTTTTTGACATATTTCCTTTTGCCTTAGTGTTCCTGCTGTTTTCTTCCCTCTAGCAATATCCAATCACTTGCCTTCCTTTCTGCCCATATCAAAGGGACCAATTCCAATTTCACTAAGAGCCATTTGGCTAACAAATTCCAGAACTTGAATGCTTCTGCCTAGCATTTAGCAGCTGTGATATAAGGAACCTATTCACCACCCACTCAACATCACCCCCTGGGTATCTCATTCTCACCTAGATAGCCAAAAGAAAAAAAAGCTCCACTTTCAATATGGCAGGTAAGCCAGATTCACCTCACCCCATTTCTCACCCAAGAATGAAAGCTGTTACTGCTCCCCTATGTCCCTTTCCCAAACCATCTTGAAGTCATTAATCCAATCCTCAACTCTATTTTATTTATTTAGTTTGTCAAGCATGTATGATAAAACAAGTATAAGTATGAACATAACATATATAAGTATAAACAGGTATAAGTATGTATATAATAAATGAGTATGAATAAATGGATAAATGGGAACAGTAGGACAGGGATGGTAGGCACGCTGGTGCACTTATGCACGCCCCCTTACAGACCTCTTAGGAATGGAGTGAGGTCCACGGTAGACAGTTTAAGCTTAAAGTTTTGGGGGTTTGAGGATGTAACAACAGAGTCAGGTAGTGAGTTCCAAGCATTGACCACTCTGTTGCTGGAGACATATTTTCTGTAATTGAGTTTGGGGTGGTTTACTTTGCGTTTGTCTCTATTGTTTGCCCATGTTGAAGCTGAAATATTTGTTGACAGGTAGGACATTGTAGCAGACAATTTTGTGTACTAAGCTTAGATCAGACCATAGGCGGTGTAGTGCAAAATTTTGAGCCTGGTAGCATAAGGTATTCTATTGTGAGCAGAGGACTGGAGTACTCTTCTCGTGAAATACCTCTGGATTCACTCAATCGTATTAATGTCCATTATACAGTGTGGATTCCAGGAAGATGAGTTGTATTCGAGAACTTTCAGTTCTCTGGAGGCACTGTCTATGGAGAATCTCAGTCATCCAGGTCATGGTTGTCCCAAAGATGCTTCTTCAAGAGGCATGAAAGGTCCAGTTGTTTTCTGATCTTGCACTTTTATTTCGAGTTTTTCTATGCTCTGATTTGTGTCACTTTGATAGTGTTCTTTGATCGCCTGGTTTCCTTTTAACTCTTCCAAACATAATTGCTTTCTCCAGTGAATTCTACCACATGACATGAATGACATGACATTCTTATTACAGGGAATGAGATGGTGTGGTCAGAGACCAGAGAAGGGAAAAGCTGGGAAATGGATGAATCTGTAGTCAGGTGACCCAAACTCAGTGGCTTTCATCTGAAGTTAAAGTATTCAGGTAATAACAGACAATCGGGTGATCTTTTTCTGAGATGAGAAGTGTTGACAATAAAGATAAACAATATTGTGTTATAAATTAGATGCTTGGATAGTCTGATTTAGAAGAGGAAAACTTCCTGGGTCTCCCCACCCAACCCCCACTATCAGATGCATTACAGTATAATGTTCTATTCACTCTCCTATAACTTTATTATGGCTGACTGAATCCAGGGATGGCCAACAATTTTACCCAGACTAACATATTTTGCATTTCTTTATTTCAGCTGCCAAGGATGACAGAGAAGGGATGCTACTAACACAGTGAGTTCACTAGTATGTGTGGTTTGAAGGTTTCACATTTAAAGGAAATGAGTTTGATTTTTTGAATGATAAAAATATCTTTTTTTTTATAAATGGTAAAAAATACTATATTTTCTTTATTTGTAAATTACTGTACCATGGATAATTGCCATTGTGATGCTGGGTTTTGGATTATTCAGGGTGTTGCCAAAATAGGGTATGGATTCTGCTTGCTTATTCCAGTATTTCAAAATGGATCTTCTCTGAAATAAATGTAACCTTTCCATTTAGAGGACAACAACATGGAATTGCTGGGCTGCTGATATGCTGTAGATAGCCCTTGGATGGAAACAATATACTGTAGATTACTTATCTGATTTCAGTGTGACTGTATTTTTCCATTTTAAATTCAGACTTATAAGCAAAAAGTTTCCTTCAGCTTATTTTTCAAAACACACATCAAAATTATTGTCACATGTACAAGTGGAAATATTGTAATTAAGAGAACTGAAGACATGATGATAAGAACTAGTACCAATCTCTGTGCCCTCCTCTCCCCTCTGCGGGCGGTCTTCTCTCCGGGGGGCCTTCCCCCCCCTCTTCCCCCCCCCCCCCCCCCCCCCCCCCCCCCCCGCCCCCCCCCCGCCCCCCCCCCCCCCCCCCCCCCCCCCCCCCCCCCCCCACTAGAACATTATGTAAACTTTAGTATTTACTTTACTGATTAAATAGGTTTACATGAGATAAATTTTTACATGTTTTTGAGAAGAATCCTGATATGAAGTATTATGATCCATTGATAAGGACTCATGTATGACTTTGTAGAATATATTCATGAAAAAAAGCCCCAATTCAGGGTATAAAAGAAAGGCACCAAGCACAGCCATCCTTACCCAGTGTTCCAAGTCCTGGCAGGAGCTAAAAAATTCAATTTAGCAATTGCCTGTGGGAAAAGAGGACCATGAAGTGGCTAATTCTTGCTCTAGTGTGCCTTCACCTCAGTAATGCTATTGTCAAGTGAGTATAGCATAATTAAATAATAGTTTCAATTGCCTTTCAGCTTCAGTTGCTCTCTTAATAAAAAATCTGTTTCAGTTTTTCTCTCTCTCCTAATTGTTTTCTTTCTTAAATGATGCCTGCTTACCTAGCTCCAAAAAAGGTTTGGATTGATTTGTGGAAGTCATGGGGACTGTAGACATTACAACGTGATGTACCTGCCTTTGAAGACCATCTGGTGGGAAAGTCATGGACTTCCTTCAGCAGTTGGTTGGACACTGCTGGACTAAATGAGTCAGGGATTTGATCCAGCATTTCTTATTATGTTTATGCTCTTAAGCTCATTGCATTTCTGTAATAGATGGATGTCCTTTTTCTAAAATATTCAGACATTTTAATGCCTTTTGGCCATAGTTTCTAGAACAATGTATGCCTTTACTATTTGTATGCCTTTGGGTATGCTATCTTGCCGTACAGTATTGTTACTTTTTCATAGCATTTTTGCTGAAGAATGGCACCCCCAAGTTCAGAAGTCTATGCTGAAGAATAACTGGATTCACTTTATGTTTTGGCTCAAAAGTAGACAATTAGGTAGCATTTTCTTAGGACTACTGCGAAAGATATATACACTAGGATAAGTCATTACAACTCCTAGGAGACCCTCAGATGCACTGTTAAAATTAGGAGTAACAACCATTCTGTGTAGCTTTGATGATAACACCTCTATTTCCTATGTGGATATTTTCAGGATGATGTAATACATTTTTTTGTGTTGCATTAGGTAGATAATCCATTCCATTCCATTCCATTCTCTCTTTGCAAAAATAGTGAATCAGATTCTTTTGGGGGAGGGGCATTTAATTAGCTGGAATTATGCAGGTACAGACTCAGCTTCCAGCACTTGATAGAATAGAACAGAGGTCCCCAAACTTGGCAACTTTAAGACTTGTGGAGTTCAACTCCCAGAATTCTGGCTATGCTGAATGGAGAATTCTGGGAGTTGAAGTCCACAAGTCTTAAAGTTGCCAAGTTTGGAGACCTCTGGAATATACAATATTAGAGCGTTGTTATTATTCAAATTTGCAATGCTGTTGTAGAATAGTAGATTTGATAGGAGGACATTGGAGTCCCTCAATCTGATTTCCTGCTCAATAAAAAAAAAAAAATTAACCCCTGAGAGTATCAAACAGGAGTTAGCACAACTAATTAAATGATACTGAGTTCAGTCCAGGTAACCCCTTAGATCACGTACACAATCTCAATGAAAAAAAAACTCAATATGGGATGTATCTAGAGCTGCCAGTTTGATTCTCTGCTTAACTGCTTACCTCACAGAGTACCCTTAAAAAGATTCAAGTCTATGCGGGAACTGATGAAAGAAAAAGGTGTCAATGGACCTCTCCTATACAAGTATTATGATCCAGCCAGCAAATATACCAACAGTTTTGCCACTGCTGATGAGCCCCTTGCTAACTACATGGATGTGAGTATCTGGTTAGTTAAAGGCAAACTATCACAATTATGTAAATAAACATTGTACTGCAAACCAGGGCATACAAAACCTTCACCAGACCAATTCTCGAATACAGCTCATCTGCCTGGAATCCGCACTACAATTGAGCAAGTCCAGAGGCATTTCACAAGAAGAATACTCCACTCCTCTGCTCGCAATAGAATACCCTATGCTATCAGGCTCAAAATTTTGGACCTAGACAACCTAGAACTATGCCACCTACAGTCTGATCTTAGCTTAATACACAAAATTGTCTGCTACAACGTCCTACCTGTCAACAACTACTTCAGCTTCAACCGCAATAATACATGGGCAAACAATAGATACAAACTCAAAGTAAACCCCTCCAAACTCAATTGCAGAAAATATGACTTCAGCAACAGAGTGGTCGATGCCTGGAACTCACTACCTGACTCTGTTGTTACATCCTCCAACCCCCAAAACTTTAACCTTAAACTGTCTTCCGTGGACCTCACTCCATTCCTAAGAGGTCTGTAAGGGGTCATGCATAAGCACACCAGAATGCCTACCATCCCTGTCCTACTGTTCTCATTTATTCGTACTCATTGATTATATACTGTATATACTTATACTTGTTTTCTCATACATGCTTGACAAACAAATGTCAAGATGAAAACTTGAAAGGAAAAGTTTACATTAATTGAGAAAATCATAGGCCTGGTTCCAACTGCAAATGTGTTATAATTTGAAAATCTTGCTAACATCAAACACAGTTACATGTACCCAATTAACCATGAAGCAGGTATGAAAACCTAATTGAATTGTAAGTGTACTTATGTGGCTATACAGAACCTACTAAAAAAAAAAAAAACTATTACAAATCAGTTTGAATTCTAAAGCCACGTTTCTGAAATTTTTATTTCTTCTAAATTTTTGCCTATAGATATTCCTAAAAGATATTGAACAATATGTTTTAAGTGTGTACAGAATGTTCTGTGGGATGTGTTAAGTCCTTCCATTATCAACATTCAAGTGTGGAAGCCCTGAATGATGACCAGGTTTTCCTTTTTCTAGCTGACCTATTATGGACAGATCAGTATTGGAACTCCACCTCAGAACTTCATGGTTCTCTTTGACACTGGGTCGTCCAATCTCTGGGTGCCATCCGTCTATTGCCAAAGTCAGCCTTGCAGTGAGTATTCTTTCTCATTCATTTAAGAATAAAAAATACCCAATTTGTGGAATACCTTTTTGTCCTTCACACCAATTATACTGTTATTAAACCAGGTTTTGTTATTGATTCAAAAGTAAAACCTTCTCTCTCCCACTCTCGTATCTATCACCAGACAACCATCCATTATTTAATCCCAGCCAGTCTTCTACTTATTCCAGCAATGGACAAACTTTCTCTATGCAGTATGGAAGTGGTAGTCTCACTGGGGTCTTTGGCTATGATACTGTAACGGTAAGTAGCAGTTCTCACCAAGTGGAAAGTATTTGTTTGACATGATACTCCTAGCACAAGGCAATATTATTAATGTTATACAGTGGACAGTATTAGTTTGGTCAGTGACTGAAATCAAAACGATTATGATAGTAATGAACTGAATCTTGAAAACATTCAAGCCTGCAAAGACTTAAATCTCATAGAAAGAGATTGGGGCATTTTCACTGGTCTTACCTTCTGTTGAAGTATCATGGAGTTTAGCTAAAGTCCTCATATTGCAGCCTAGGGCTTTGATGGATGAAGAAAGGATATTTTTAGTATTTAGTATTTATTTGATTTGTCAATCGCTTACAAGATACAGGTATAAGCATAAACATAGTTTTGAATTCATGAGATAGATACTTATAAGAAAAAGAAAAAACAATAGGACAGGGACGGTAGGCACGATTGGTGCTCTTATGCACGCCTCCTACAGGCCTGTTAGGAAGGGGGTGAGGTCAATAGTAGACAGTCTAAGGTTAAAGTTTTTGGGATTTGGGAAAGAAACCACAGAGTCAGGTAGAGTATTCCAAAGATTGACCACTCTGTTGCTGAAGTCGTATTTTCTGCTAGCTGGTTGATCAAACACCTCCCGATCCTTTCCAAAGATCAGTGGATAGTCGCCTGGGCAACACAACACCTTCACTGTTGTGAGAGGGGAAAATAGTAGGAGCTGGTGGGGATACAGAGTAGGAATTCCTAAGAGGCCCTTAAAGATCCTTAAAGGTGGCGTGCATAAGTGCACCAGCGTGCCTACCTTCCCTGTCTTTCTGTCCCCATTTATCTGTATTTTAGTTTAGTTTACTTTATTGTCTCGTACAATGCACCTCGTACAATGAAATTAAACACTTCTTTTGTTCTTGTTTATGTTCATACTTATACTTGTTATCTTGTACATGTTTGACAAAAAAATAAAATAAGATAAATTCAACCAGTGTTAGCCCCCTGCTCTGAGATCCCCAAATAACTAGCCTTTTCTTTTTTCCACATTGAAGTATCTATTTTGGTACTCCTATTCCTTGTGAACACCCTTCTCATAACATTAGCTCTTCCAGTTGACTGCATATTTATGTGTTGAACATTTGAGAATATAAGAAAGTCTGAATGAGAGGTTCTCTTGTTGAATCTATCCGTTTATATAAAAAAGGCTAACATTTTGAAAATCTTTTTAATATATTTCATGATCAACTGACCATAATGTTAGACAGGTTTCCCATCCTCAAATACTCTGCACAGTGAATTATTCCTCCATCACAACCAAATAGATTAGCTATCCATAATTT
Organism: Notechis scutatus; assembly: GCF_049901735.1. NCBI lineage: Eukaryota > Metazoa > Chordata > Lepidosauria > Squamata > Elapidae > Notechis > Notechis scutatus. The sequence continues at coordinate 48,814,798 of NC_142011.1, forward strand.
CAATTTTCTGAACTTCTGTTAGGCTATTGTGCTGTATACTTTTCCTATCTTATGACGTGTCCTGTTCCTTTGTAGATCCAAGGCATTCCTATTACCAATCAAGAATTTGGCCTAAGTGAAACTGAGCCTGGCACTGCTTTTCTCTATTCAAAATTTGATGGCATCCTGGGTCTGGCCTATCCCTCCCTTTCCGCCGGTGGTGCCACCACTGTAATGCAGGGAATGATCCAGGAGAATCTGCTTGAGGCTCCTGTTTTCAGCTTTTACCTGAGTCGGTGAGTATGAAGTCTTTTCTACCTTTCTTGTTTTTAATTTGGCGGTTTCCACTTACTACAACGATTGTTTCTCAATTGTCGTCTATACTTTGTACACAGCTTACAACCTATGTCAACAAGAATTATGGAGAACATTTCTATGGTTGGAATTTCAAGATGGACAACTTAAGATCACAGGGCCTTTTTAACCTTTGGATTTTCACATTGTGTAATTGTTTTAGAAAGCTATCCAGTTAAAGTTTCTGTAAGATACTTATAGTAGATTCTCTTTGGATTACAGATTTCAGATCCAAGAAAGCACTTCACATTAATTTAAAAGGCAGACAAAGAGAGGGAAGTTTTTGAAAATATCAACTTTACATTGTTACGTAGTACCAATATTTAGGTAGGACCGAGGAAGAATGATTGTTCTAAAAACATTCTATCAGTTTATGGCAGGATAGATATTTGAACACATAGTCTTTTGGTAGCGCTTACTAAAATCTCAGCCTCTCTAAAGTATTACTGAGTCCTAGCTATGAAATGTTGCCCATGCCTTTCTCTTAAAATTATGAGAAAAATGCTTCTCCGGTTGCTTGATAATTTTTTTCCTGTTAAATTTCCCCCCCTGTGGTTTAGGATTTCTTTAGAGTTTTAAAAATGATTCTTGAAATTACTGGTATAGAGAGTAGTATTTTTACCTTATCATATTAGTCCTTTACTCTGTGCACCTCCTGATTTGCCGGATGATCTCACCGGACTCTTTAGCACTTTTCAGGATCGACACAGAGAAATGAAAAGACCTGTTACCTGTCATCCTGGACAATAGATTTAAGATATCAGAAACAGATTCCAGATTAGTATTTTTAAACATTTCCTAACTGGAAGAGCAGTTTGATAGTTAACCAAATACCCAGAGAAGTGCTGTGCTCCTCTTCAACAGATTTGTTAAAGAAGATCATAATGAATGACCATTCATGGCTGGTTTAAACCAATGTTTTTCACGCTTGGCAACTTTAAGGTGGGTGACTTCAGTTTCCAGCATGCTAGCTGAGGATTTCTGGGAAGTCTACCCAACAGAAATTGCCAAGTTTGAAAAAAACCTGGTTTAAACTGAATTCTACTCCAGATAGTGAGAATGGATTATCTAAACGGCCGCTTCTATTTCTGGGGTTGCATAATACTGAATTTTGACACTAGGCAGCCCTTCAAGGTGGGTATGATTTCACAATGAAAAGGTCCTCACACAGAGAACCTTCAGTCAGCTAAAAAGAAAACACTGGTATGAACCAGCAATATAATCTCAATAAGGTTGTCCTTCTCCATTGATCTTATTAGGCAGCCAAGTTCCCAGAATGGTGGTGCACTTATACTTGGAGGAGTCGATTCCAGTCTCTACACTGGTCAGATTAATTGGAGTCCAGTTACCCGAGACTTATATTGGCAAATTGCGATTGAAGGGTAAGGCTGTTTTCAGTAGTAATATTTACCGAAGAACCTGATGGAAAACCAACTTAAGTATTACATGACGAATAGTCTCTTGGAGATGGGATTTTGAAATCTCTACGTCAAAGGACACTAGTGGGGCCTCAGAACCATTCCGAATGTTGCAATTGGTAGTTTTTAATATGACAGAAGGCAAAAATATTAAATGGAGAGGTATCCAATTGAATGTAATATTAATAGTGCTTAGACTGATATACCGCTTTACAGCCCTCTCTAAGTGGTTTACAGAGTCAACATATTTCCCCCAACAATCTGGGTCCTCATTTTACCAACCTCAGAAGGATGGGAGGCCGAGTCAACCTTGAGATTTGAACTGCCAAATTTCAGCCAGCCAGCAGTCAGCAGAAGAGTCTCTGGCTTCCTACACCAAGGCAACTCTGATTCTACTAGTTGCAGCTGGTCAGCAATCATTAATTTTGTACTCTACAAATATGCCTTTCCAGCTTGCTTTTATTTCTGGGACAATAATCTTTTTTTCTTTTTGGAAACAGCCCCCCCCCCACCTAACTCTGGTGGTCCAATGACAAAACCAGGGCAAGAAAACAATCTGATTTTATACGAAAATAACCACAGCTGCTTCCTTTTCAGTGATGCCATTTAATATCTGTTGACTAAGTGTGGAAGAACAATGTAACAGCAAATATCTCTGGACTTTCTTTCTCTAGATTCTTGGTTAACAACCAGGTCAGCAATTGGTGCAGCCAGGGGTGTCAGGCGGTTGTGGATACTGGAACATCCCTACTCACTGTTCCTGGGCAGTTCTTTGACCAGCTGATGCAGAGACTTGGAGGCCAGCAGAGCAACTATGGCGAGGTAGGGGAAACCTGCTATATGTAGAGACAGGGAATATTGAGTGTAACTGGCATGCTAAATATCAGCAAAAGACCTGGGATACTCTTATTGTGGGTATGAAAATATTTCCCAAATAAATCCAATATAAGATGATGGAAAAACTGACTCCCTTAATCCCTTTATCCAGGCAATGGGAATTGTGAGGTGGAGTGGGAGGTTGTCAGAAAATGTACAGCTATCTGGCAAGACCTACCCTAGTTGCTAGTTCTTAGTTTAGCTTTTGTCAAACCAAACCAAACCAAACAAGATGCTAGTGGAGGTTCAATTCCCATCCATCTGCCAGTATAGGGAAGAGTTGGCTTTTTCTTAAGAAGGCTAAAATACGAAAGAGCGTTTTCCATTCTAATGCATCTTGATATTGAATTAAGCCAGTATGCTTGTACAGGAAAGTAAATCAAAATGAGAAGGGAAGCAGGATGCTGTGTAATCTACTTACTTATTTACAGTCTAGTTTATCTCTTAGAATATTATACTTATGGTGTTTGTACATTTTCTTTCTATCTTCTTTCCCATTTCCCACCAGTTTGTGGTTAACTGCAATGACCTTCAGTCCATGCCGACCATCACATTTGCCATCAATGGAGTTTATTTCCCCCTGACTCCATCTAACTATGTCCTTCCGGTAGGTCATTCTTTTCAACAGCTTTTTTCATGTTGGTCTTAGGAATCTGAAATTACCTTGTATCAGTCATTTACAACTGCTGTATAGAAAGGCATAGCACAGCTGGATCTCTTCATGACATTATATTCTCCTAGCTGGCCCATGGAAAAGCAGAGAGCATAACTTTGAGATGCCCTCATGGGAAAGCTGAAAAATTTGGAAAATTGAAGACAACAATTTGTCCCGTGGCCCCAAATTGAAAAAAAAAACCAAATTTTTTTTAGGTAGGAAATAAAAAAAAAATAGACGGAACAAAAAAAAAAAAAAAAATTAAAAAAGAAGAAAAAAAAATTGGATTGTTTAAAATATTAAAAAGGGGGAGAGAAATATAAAAAAAAAAAAAAGAAAATAGAAAAAAAAAATAAAGAAATTTACCCCCCCCCCAATATATCTTTCCCTTTTTTTTTCCTCTAATAAATTTTCTACCTAAAAATTCAATTCCTACTCCAAACTTTCCCCTAAATTTCCGCTTTGGGGATAAACTCCTGTCCCCCCCCCCCCCCCGAAACCCCCCCCCCCCGGGAAACCCACTACTCCTCCCCCCCCCCCCCCCCCCCCCCGCCCCCCCCGACACCACCGCTTATTTTCAACCACCCCCCAAACAAAACCACAAAAACAACCCCAAAGACTCCCCCCCCCCTTCAAAAACCCCCAAAAACAAAAAAAAAAAAAAAAAAAAAAAACCCCCCACACACACAAAAAAAACAAAAAAAAAAAAAAAAAAAAAAAAAAAAAAAAAAAATAATTAATAAAAGCCAACTGTGAGAGCATAATACAGGAGAGATGTTTGGAAGAAATATGGCATCTCAATGTTTTCTTTGAACAACAGAATTCCTCTATTTATTTATTTATTTTAATCTACCCCTATTCCAGGAGCTAAAGAAAGGCTATATAATATTTTGTTAATATTTCTTCTCACATCATCTTATAATTACATCCTTTGTGTAGTTGCCTTGAATAGACATAACTGCAAACAAAGACTGCCTTTTTAAATCTAGACATAAAATTAAATATGGGTCTTAATTACTCATTTACATTCAATAAGAAAGAAGGAAAACCCATAAGGTAGCTTTCTGTGGGGATCGAATCTGGAGAGCACATACTGAGCATATACCAAGCCAAGCATCAGCATGTCCTCGATTTTGCTAGAAAATTATGGCTTACTTTATTGATCTATCATTTTAAGAAGATGGCTGTACATTGTGGTCTTCTTGCAACCCTTTTCACAACCTTTTATACATCACAGGTGCACTGATTGCTTCTATGAAAGTATGCAGTGAGAGATTATAATACTGAAGAGTCTTCAGTATGGAGAGTATTCCACATCAACACCTTTTCTTGAATACTCACTTAAGTGGGATCATCTCTAAAATGCTCAAGATTTCACAGAAACCTCAGTAAACGTAATGCAGGTTTCCCTCCACTTAATGCAGTTCACTGAGAGTTAGAAGGAAAATAGTGAGCGATGTGCTTGAATGTACAGATGTATGACTGATTTATTACTCAAAGTGTGGTGGGAAGAAAACAAATTAAAGAATTAAAAAACGGTTAAGACTAACTTTATAAAAATGAAAAACATGACCGGAGGTGTCTTCTAAACTTTAAAAAGATGCTGAAGTAGAGTTGCCTTTTCTCTTCTATTTGAAGCTATCTTAGGCATATTTATTGATTTGTTAAATTTATTTGCTGCCTATCTCGCTGCTGGGTTATGCTAGGTAGCTTACAACAGTAAAAACAATGAAGTATAAACCTAACAGTAGCAAAAAAGTGAAACAATGAAATAAAAAGCGAAAATACAGTAATATGAGATTTAAAAATGGGAAGGAGGAAGCAGGGAATCCAGGAGAGAGAGGTGGATTTGCTACCAATCTAGTAGTCACCTCCAGTGTGTTATTCCCTCGTTGGATCCCCAGCCCATTTGGCAGAATTAGGTCTTGCAGAAGGATAGGAGGGTGGGGACAAATCTCCCCCTGGAGGAGAAGATGGGTGTTCCAGAAGATGGGAGATAGGGCACAGAAGTGTCTTCTGGATCCCAACAGTCAAGAATTCTTTGACTGACAGGATCCAAAGCAGCTCATATGATGCACACACTACATCATATGGTTATGGTCTTGAATAATCTATGAGTAGCTTTCCTGTCTAGTTGCTCATAGTCCCTTAGTATTGTTTTCAGGCTCTTGTACCTTTTGTCCCAATGTGAAAGAGGAGAAAAGGATTATAATCTGTGGGTTTGGTTATTTTGGTAAGCCTTTCTGTCACATTTTTCATTTTTGCATGTTGGAGACAATATACCTCCCTTAGTAGATTGTCTGATCTACACTTTGCTGATTCTGTTCCTCTGAGAAGTGAGTCACCAGTACACACAAACGGAGCTGGGGGGGGGGCACACACAGCCCTCAAGGACTCCATTTTCACTGGCAGAGGCACCATAGGCCAGTCATTCGCTATTTCCAGAGTGGCCTTGTGGGCCAGATCTAAGGCCTTGAGTTTGACCCCACTGATCTAGGGGGCTCATTTTTTCTGGTAGTTATTTGTTCCTTACTACATTCAGTTTGGAAAGAGACTTCTGCCTTTACTGTGAGTTCTTCATTTTCTTGGTTGAGTCCCAGAGTAAGCAGACTTTCCTCGAGAATCTAGAGCAAGGGTCACCAACCTTTTGGACCTCAGGGACCAACAAACTCATAAATTTAAATCCCGCAGACCACTAATATGAATTTTGACTGATGGTGGCTTGCTGACGTTTTCCCAGGGTCTCTGCAGAAAGCAGCAGACCCCCTGGGAAAATCCACCCAAAAAAGTCTACAGGAAAATTCCCCACCCCATTTTCCTACTGTTCGATCATTCTTTATTTGGGATTGCAGGATACTGTCTCCAGCTCCATTCTCAGTGGGAGAGAGAGAGAGAGAGACTTTGGCTTCATGCAAGGAAAGCAGCAGAAGCAGCAAAGTCTTTCTTTCTCTCCCCAAACTCCGCCAGAAATGAGTCTTTGCCAGCACAGCCTCTTGGAGCAGGAGGCCTTGCAGGGTCCCAAGGACTCATTTCTGGCGAAGTTTGGGGGAGAGAAAGAAAGACTTTTGCTGCTTTCCTTGTGTGCAGCCAAAAGCAGAAGAAGAAAGAAGCAGAAAGAAGCAGCCCGGTGGCCAGGCCAGGCATGTGGGGTGAGTGGGGCAAGTTCCCCCACCCTCCGCCATTTCCCCCTCCCCTCACTACCTTGTGTTGTTCACAATGCAAGCAATGCAAGCCTTGTGTTCTTGCGGGCCATGTGGGCGGTGCAGCCTTGTGTTCCCGCGCAGCCTGGATTAATTGCTTTGGGGGTGACATTTCTCTGTGGAGCACCAAAATTTTCTCGTAGACCACCAGTGGTCCCTGGCCCACTGGTTGGTGACCACTGATCTAGAGCCTTGATTTTTTCTTCCAGTATTCTAATTAGTTTACATTTGGTGCAGGTATTTTGGGTCCTCTATGAACAAACATTTATGGTACATTGCAAATTGAAAAGATTGCTGATGCAACCTATTAAAAACCAAGATTAAAAACATACGCACAGTAAAGTATACATAATATACAAAAGGTTTCCTGGATACCTAAAAGCATCTTATTGCAATTGATGGGGAAGAACTATCATAGTAAACTATAACATTGAAGGATTGTTGAAAGGTGTCAAAAAGCCTTTCCTTCGAGGATTCAATTTTCCCTCTGGGAGAGCTCTGGTGCAAGGATACGGACAACTGCTTGAAAGCTGGATCTTTTTATTTTTCAGGAAGGCGAGGACAGCAAGAAGTCTGCGTTCCTGGGCTAGCTAGCTTCATATGGTAAGTCCCTGGTTTTTTATACCCTTTTCTCCTTTTGTGAGTTGATTTCGTGTGAATGTTTGTATTTGTGCTTAATGTGTCAAATCCTGTTTTGAGTTTGTCTTTATTCCTGCTGGAGGGCAAACTCCGCGGGGTGGTTAGATTGTATTATCATTTTTTTCCTAATCTCTTTTAGCTTTATAATGGATTTTCATATTTGTCTTGTGGCAATCTCCTGTCTGTCTCTTTTGTAATTTATATTTTTTGTGTCTTTTGTCTGTTTGTTTTGCTTATTTGGTATTTACTGTGTTCGTAAGGGTTTCCTTTTCTTATTTGTCTAGTTTTCTTAATTACTTAGGCTTTTGTCTATAGGGATTCTTTAATACCTTTTATTTGATTCCTTTTCCTATGTAAGTTTATTTTATGGCTGGCCTAATATTCCCCTTTGGCTTTTCCTGTTTGAGTGACACTACTGTCTTCGTGAAGTTCCCTTTCCATAGGATCTATTAAAGAACCCAATTCCCAAGATTACTGGGAGATCAAACAAGTTCTTGACATGCCTAGCTGACAACTTTGTCATTTAAAAGGCAGAGGAGGCTTTTAAAATTAAAAAATAGCACAGTAAATTTGATATCCAATACAGGTTATTCATGGCTTTTCAGGACTGACTACAAGTGCAGTAGGATTTCAGACCAGCAAAAAACATAGCATGGATAAAGTTCAGAGCTTGTTATTCAAGAAACTTCAGAGCAGGAATTGAGAAAGCATTTCCAATTGAAATGAGTTTTTCTTGCTTCAGTGCAGGAGCAGCAGCAGCAGCAACAACAACAACAACAACAGAAGGCATAAGGAATGAACTTCAAAGAGGCTGAAAGTATAGAGACTAGTGGGGAAAAGAACTACTTCAAAAGGAGCAAGATTGCCACACGATGGCCATTAAATGTGACAACAGAGAAGAAAAAATAGAAATCTAAGAGAAACAAAAAGAACATGATGTATAAGAAGAAATCGTCAATATATACTAGATAAATGTTGTCAAGTGTAGATAGTGTTCCTCAATGTGGTCAATATTAACTCCCAATGGGTTAGTGTATTATTAGTCTTATTTGTAGCGCTTTGTTTAAAGTAATATTTATTACATTGTTTAATTATGAGTACAGTATCCCAAAACTATCCCATACAATCAAAGACCTTAATAAAACAGGATTCCAATTCACAGAATGGAGTTTACAATATGCACATTGAAGCAAACATGACAGTACGTTTTGCAGATCTCCAAATGAAATATATGGCAATTGGACAGGTATCTTATAACAGTTTCTAAAACTTGTGCATTGAAATAAACACTGAGCAGGGCTCTAAAGTCAGAAGTATTTAAAAGACTTAAACAATTAAAGTGTGGCTTTATAATCTCTCTTTCTCTCTCATTATGTACTAATCAACACATTAAATAAGATATCTCGACTTTCAAACTTGTATCAATCAGAAAGACTGGGGTTGAACTTAGCACAATTTAATATCAAAATTTACAATAAAATGCTTTGAGATTTGTTTTAATGAAAAGGCATTTATTAACAGTGCATTAGTGAATGAATTGATGGTTTCAGACTCAAATTAATGGGATTTAGTAAATTAAGATTTCAATAGTTCTACTTATCCTTGGAACCAACTCTATTAGTTAGCATAATTCCCAAGGTTATCTGTTAAAATGAGCCAATGTTTTAAGGAAATTAAGCTTTGACTTACTTATTTTTTGATAATTGTTGAACTCAAACAGAAACTGAACTTGCTAAGTGCTTGTAACAACAGTTGAGATTGATAACTTGTCCTCTATTACTTCTGAAACATTTGAGAACATTTCAAGAAAACTGATTATATTACGATTGATTGATAACTTATCACTGATTTTCTTTGCTATTTTCTTAGCAAAACTTCAATAATCACTCAACTTCTTTAGTTTTTTGTTTTTAAATCAAGGGCATATAGTATTTAAATCTAATTAAATATTGCCCTTCTGTCCTTTCTTGGTTGAGTCTCAGAGTAAGCAGACTTTCCTCGAGAATCTAGAGCAGGGGTTGCCAACCTTTTGGACCTCAGGGACCAACAAACTCATAAATTTAAATTCGCGGACCACTAATATGAATTTTGACTGATGGTGGCTTGTTCTGCAGAAAGCAGCAGACCCCTGGAAAATCCCCCAAAAAATGCAGGAAAATTCCCACCCCATTTTCCTACTGTTCGATCGTTCTTTATTTGGGATTGCAGGATACTGTCTCCAGCTCCATTCTCAGGGGGAGAGAGAGAGAGAGACTTTTGCTGCTTCTGCTGCTTTCCTTGCCTCCCCCAAACTCCGCCAGAAATGAGTCTTTGCCAGCACAGCCTCTTGGAGCAGGAGGCCTTGCAGGGTCCCAAGGACTCATTTCTGGCGAAGTTTGGGGGAGAGAAAGAAAGACTTTTGCTGCTTTCCTTGTGTGCAACCAAAAGCAGAAGAAGAAAGAAGTGGAAAGAAGCAGCCCGGTGGCCAGGCCAGGTATGTGGGGTGAGTGGAGCAAGTTCCCCCACCCTCCGCCATTTCCCCCCTCCCCTCACTACCTTGTGTTGTTCACAATGCAAGCAACGCAAGCCTTGTGTTCTTGCGGGCCATGTGGGCGATGCAGCCTTGTGTTCCTGCGCAGCCTGGATTAATTGCTTTGGGGGTGACATTTCTCTGTGGAGCACCAAAATTTTCTCGTAGACCACCAGTGGTCCCTGGCCCACTGGTTGGTGACCACTGATCTAGAGCCTTGATTTTTTCTTCCAGTATTCTAATTAGTTTACATTTGGTGCAGGTATTTTGGGTCCCCTATGAACATACATTTATGGCACATTGCAAATTGAAAAGATTGCTGATGCAACCTATTAAAAACCAAGATTAAAAACATACGCACAGTAAAGTATACATAGTATACAAAAGGTTTCCTGGATACCTAAAAGCATCTTATTGCAATTGATGGGGGAAGAACTATTATAGTAAACTATAACATTGAAGGATTGTTGAAAGGTGTCAAAAAGCCTTTCCTTCGAGGATTCAATTTTCCCTCTGGGAGAGCTCCGGTGCAAGGATACGGACAACTGCTTGAAAGCTGGATCTTTTTATTTTTCAGGAAGGCGAGGGACAGCAAGAAGTCTGCGTTCCTGGGCTAGCTAGCTTCATATGGTAAGTCCCTGGTTTTTTATACCCTTTTCTCCTTTTGTGAGTTGATTTCGTGTGAATGTTTGTATTTGTGCTTAATGTGTCAAATCCTGTTTTGAGTTTGTCTTTATTCCTGCTGGAGGGCAAACTCCGCGGGGTGGTTAGATTGTATTATCATTTTTTTCCTAATCTCTTTTAGCTTTATAATGGATTTTCATATTTGTCTTGTGGCAATCTCCTGTCTGTCTCTTTTGTAATTTATATTTTTTGTGTCTTTTGTCTGTTTGTTTTGCTTATTTGGTATTTACTGTGTTCGTAAGGGTTTCCTTTTCTTATTTGTCTAGTTTTCTTAATTACTTAGGCTTTTGTCTATAGGGATTCTTTAATACCTTTTATTTGATTCCTTTTCCTATGTAAGTTTATTTTATGGCTGGCCTAATATTCCCCTTTGGCTTTTCCTGTTTGAGTGACACTACTGTCTTCGTGAAGTTCCCTTTCCATAGGATCTATTAAAGAACCCAATTCCCAAGATTACTGGGAGATCAAACAAGTTCTTGACATGCCTAGCTGACAACTTTGTCATCCAAAAGGCAGAGGAGGTTTTTAAAATTAAAAAATAGCACAGTAAATTTGATATCCAGTACAGGTTATTCATGGCTTTTCAGGACTGACTACAAGTGCAGTAGGATTTCAGACCAGCAAAAAACATAGCATGGATAAAGTGCAGCGCTTGTGATTCAAGAAACTTCAGAGCAGGAATTGAGAAAGCATTTCCAATTGAAATTAGTTTTTCTTGCTTCAGTGCAGGAGCAGGAGCAGCAGCAGCAGCAACAACAACAACAGAAGGCAGAAGGAATAAACCTCAAAGAGGCTGAAAGTATAGAGACTAGTGGGGAAAAGAATTACTTCAAAAGGAGCAAGATCGCCACACGATGGCCATTAAATGTGACAACAGAGAAGAAAAAATAGAAATTTAAGAGAAACAAAAAGAACATGATGTATAAGAAGAAATCGTCAATATATACTAGATAAATGTTGTCAAGTGTAGATAGTGTTCCTCAATGTGGTCAGTATTAACTCCCAATGGGTTAGTGGGACTATTTTCTTATTTGTAGCGCTTTATTTAAAGTAATATTTATTACATTGTTTAATTATGAGTACAGTATCCCAAAACTATCCCATACAATCAAAGACCTTAATAAAGCAGGATTCCAATTCACAGAATGAAGTTTACAATATGCACATTGAAGCAAACATGACAGTACGTTTTGCAGATCTCCAAATGAAATATATGGCAATTGGACAGGTATCTTATAACAGTTTCTAAAACTTGTGCATTGAAATAAACACTGAGCAGGGCTCTAAAGTCAGAAGTATTTAAAAGACTTAAACAATTAAAGTGTGGCTTTATAATCTCTCTTTCTCTCTCATTATGTACTAATCAACACATTAAATAAGATATCTCGACTTTCAAACTTGTATCAATCAGAAAGACTAGGGTTGAACTTAGCACAATTTAATATCAACATTTACAATAAAATGCTTTGAGATTTGTTTTAATGAAAAGGCATTTATTAACAGTGCATTAGTGAATGAATTGATGGTTTCAGACTCAAATTAATGGGATTTAGTAAATTAAGATTTCAATAGTTCTACTTATCCTTGGAACCAACTCTATTAGTTAGCATAATTCCCAAGGTTATCTGTTAAAATGAACCAATGTTTTAAGGAAATCAAGCTTTGACTTACTTATTTTTTTATAATTGTTCAATTCAAACAGAAACTGAACTTGCTAAGTGCTTGTAACAACAGTTGAAATTGCTAACTTGTCCTCTATTACTTCTGAAACATTTGAGAACAGCTTTCAAGAAAACTGATTATATTACGATTGATTGATAACTTATCACTGATTTTCTTTGCTATTTTCTTAGCAAAACTTCAATAATCACTCAACTTCTTTAGTTTTTTGTTTTTAAATCAAGGGCATATAGTATTTAAATCTAATTAAATATTGCCCTTCTGCCCTACACAGCAAAACAAATGTTGATTTTTGGTATGAATAATGATATAGGTTAGTAGTCGCCAACCGGTGGGCTGCAGCCCACTGGTGGTTCGTGAGAAAATTTTGGTGGTCCACAAAGAAAAGTCACCTCCATATCACTCCCCCAAAGCAATTAATCCAGGCTGCGCCGGAACACAAGGCTGCGCTGCCCACATGGCCTGCGAGTACCCTCCGGGCCCACTCATTCCTTTCCTGTCAAACTTGCCTGCTAAGTTGCTATTTTTCCTTTTTTTACCCCCAACCATCAGCTGTTCTGCTGTGCCGGGAGATTTAGATTAGCTAGAAAGCAGGAAATAATCGGATTTCTTGCTTTCTATCTAATCTGAAAGCAAAGCTGAGCCTGAAGCTTCTATTCAGTGCAGACTCAGAGACGATGGTAGAAACACAGATCTCTAAGTGAATCTGTGATTCTGTGAGCAACTCAATCTGCCTGCCTGCTCTGCCTGATTTTGGTAAAGTTGCTCTTTTTTAAAATAAAAAAATGCAATATATACATACATGGTATGTTGACAGTTAATTTTGTGAGTTTGCTTGCTAGCAAATTTTATGGGTTTGCCTGCAAGCAAATTTTATGTGACAGACTCAGGTAGCCAATGGCAGATAGATAGATCTCTGAGTTAATCTGTGCTTCTGTGAGCAACTCAATCTGCCTGCCTGCTTTGTCTGATTTTGGGTTAAAGTGGATCTTTTTTATAAAAAATTCAATATTTACAAAAATATTTATAATATTTACATACAAGCCATGCCCAGCCAGTCACATGACCACCAAGCCACACCCACAAAGTAGGCCACACCTAACCGGTTAAGAAATTTGAATCCTACCCCTGCCTCTGTGTGTTTGTGTGTTTGTGTGTGTGTGTGTGTGAGAGAGAGAGAGAGAGAGAGAGAGAGAGAGGGAGGGAGGGAGGGAGAGAGAGAGAGGTTAGATCAGATTTCTCTCTCTCTCTCTCCCACCAACGTCAGCAATCCACCCTCAGTCAAAATTCATATTAGTGGTCCCCTGGAGTTAAAATTATGAGTTTGGTGGTCCCTGAGGTCCAAAAGGTGGGTGACCCCTGGTATAGGTAACATTCACAAAGTGAATGTTAACAAAAAAAAGTAAACAAAAAAAATCAGTGGAGGGCAGCTATTGGGAATATAAACCTAGGGACATGCCAGTAATAACTGCATATAATTTCTGGGTCACATTGATGAAGGCCTTGTACACCAGGGGTCCCCAAATTTGCCAACTTTAAGACTTGTGGACTTCAATTCCCAGAATTCTGGCTATGCTGGCTGAAGAATTCTGGGATTTGAAGCCTACAAGTCTTCAAGTTGCCAAGTTTGGAGACCTTTGCTGTACATCATGAAGTGGGTTATTCTGACACTGATGTATCTCCACCTATCAGAGGAAGTGGAGAGGGTGTGTGTTTCAATCAATTGTGATAGAACTAAGGATCTATCAAGGTTGGCTAATCAAAGTCATAATCTTCACTTTTTATGTCAAAATTAAAGCATAAGACTTTGTGAATGTGCTTCTTCTATTACACACAGTTCCTTGCTTTAATAGCAACTAGCAAGTTTTTTCATTAGTAATTTTCAGTGACAATGTAAAGTGACAAAAAGGATGCAAGAGTAACGCAGAAAGGATAAGAAATATATGCTTCCAGCTGATCATGAAGGTTTTTTTTTTTTTGTATCTTGTGGAAAAGAAAGGAGAATCCCTCTGGGACCCCTTGAAGAAAAAAGGGATGATGGAGAAAGGAATGAAGAAGGATGGCGGAACCTTTCAAGAAAATGTGAAGAGAAAAGGTATGTTGGAGTAATTCCTGAAGAAATAAATGGTTCCTCCTGCTCTAAAATACTACTGAATCTGAACTGGCATTTCTTATTAACTAACAACAAATGTTTGTGAATATTAAAAAAAAAATACAAATGCATACCCTCTTTGAAAAAAAACAATTTTTGTGATTTAGGAAATAAATGTTAATTAGTTGCTGAACTCACCAAAGGTAAGGCATAATTTAACAGCTCATTCATGAGATAAGATTTTCCAAGGTGACAGTGTCCAGATGAGTTAAACAACAATTCCCATCCTTCCTAATCAGCCACTGATTGTTAGTTTTCAGAAAAATGAATTGAATAACCATTGCATTCACTGATGTCACTAGAACATCTTTTCTTCATTCATTATACCAGTGATATATTTCCCCCCATTACACTCCAACTGAACTATTTTTTCTGTCTCTGATATTATATATTATATGAATAGTCAGACAATGTCAAAAATGGATTTAATTTCCGTATTATAATTTGTTCTATTAAAAATGTTATGTTCCTGGATATTCTTGACATGCATGGAATTATTTTCCCAGTAGATCTTTTTGAACAACAGCTATTCTAGAATTGAGAGCAATGAGGCCATGCTCATAAAGAAAGGTGGTGAGAGAATAATTTCCATTAAAAATGGAAATCATATAATTATATAAATAAACTGACTTTATAAGTCTTCCCTGAATGTTTAAGGCTCTCAATTTTTTAATCCCTTCAGAAAGAACTCCAGGACTAGTTTTCTGTTCATCTGTTACTATAGCCACAAATCTTTTAAAACTTTAGCATATTTATTTTGTAAAGGAAATCAAGCCTTACTGTTCTTTAGAAAGACAGATACTGAAGCTGAAGCTCAAATACTTTGGCCACCTAATGAGAATTGATATCTCATTGGAAAAGACACTGATGTTGCAAAAGATTTAAGACAAATGGAGAAGGAGACAGCAAAGGATGAGGTGGTAAGATAGTGTCATCGGCACAATGAATGTAAATTTTGGCAAATTCCAGGAGACAATGGAGGACAGGTGGGCCTAGCATGCTATGGTCCATGGAGTTGCGGAGAATTAGACATGACTTAGCAATTGAACAACAACAACAAAAGTAAATAACATTTGTACTTTTGTTTGTCCCTCCCCTCCCAGAAAAATTCTTTTGTATATTCAGTAAGAAGAAATTATACAAATCCATTTCCTGGTTCAATACTTGTAAATCTCCTTTAGGAAATAAATTATCCACCTATTCCATTTCACGTCCATATCTTTCCCCATTTTATTGCTTATGATGGTTAAATCCCCCTTCAAAGTAATTTCAAAATTATCCATTGCAGCTTGTCCTTGATGTATAAATTGATTACTTACAACAGGATTTGTCCATTTTATCAAGAAGTTCATCTATTTCCCACCCAAAAAGATAGGCAATAGAAAGCACAATGACTTTTGTTATGGAATTCTGCTCCATTCTTTTCTTATTTATTTAATCCATATTTATTTTATCATATTCATTAGATTTTTATGAATGAACGAACAAACAAATGAATGAATTCTTTATTGGCCAAGTGTGATTAGAGACAAGGAATTTGTCTTGGCCGTTATCTCACTTTTATTACTTTATTAACATTTAAATTTTAATTAACTTTCTGAAATCCATATTCTGGGCACCCTTTTATTGTATAATTGAAAAACTCATCTATTCCAAAGGTTCTTAATATCAAATTTGTACCATTTTCCTCTAAGGGTGAAGGGGACTCATCCAATGAACACATAAAAATCTTGCTGATCTGAAAGATCTTTGTCTCTCCAACAGAACAACAACAATTAAAAAAGAAATCCAAAAAGTGATTAGGAAATGAAGCTTGGTAGCGCTTAATGTCCATCAAAGGCTGTGTTGCAGGAGTGAGCTTGATAGCATCCTAACTCCCAACTGCTCATAAGCCACTCACAAAATGACAATTTCTGTGGTCTACTCAAGAAAATTGATTATCTGAAAATGTGAATCATCTCAACAATCTCTCCTTCCTTTGGAGAGCTTTGTCTGGACTGGATCCTGCAACCAGGAGTGATTTCCTTGCAAATACAATCTGGTAATTCAGTGTGATGTCAGCTCATCATGGGGCTCAATGGAAGTCATTGTGTGGTTTACTAATCTATAATTGCTAAAGAAAAATGTGGAAATTTGGAAAGGTATTTCAGCTTATGTTTCTCACAGATAAATGAAATGTGAAAAATGTTTTTATAAAATATAAGAAGCACTAGCAGAAAATGTTAATTGAAAACATCTCAAGCACATTGCTCCAGTTAAGAATCTGGGACTCTTTTACTTGCGCAACTGGAAATGGAAGGATGAATGGACACAGTCATGTTCTGGAATGTCAACATTCATGCAGGACAGAACCACCATGCAGTTTTCCAAGATTCAACAAAAAAATAGCAATCATAAACTGAGAATGCTAAGACATAATTCAATCAAAAGTAACCTTGTCCAACCTTACTAGAGCAACTGATAGTAGAGCAAGTGGGATTGTTCTTTCATTTTCCATTAGTTCTTAAAACAATGGGAGCAGCTTCCAAGGAAATTGATTATAGTTTTCCATTTTGATATATTATCACATATTAACTTTGCTAGCAGGTGATGCTTTGTGAAGCCAAATTCTATTAGTCTTTTATTTAACATCAAGGGCAAAAATTCAATTGAAAGTAATTCAAACAGAGGAAAGTTAATTCCTATTATCCATAAGAAAAGGTATGTTGGTATTGGCTTAGTATCATAAGATTAAAGAGAGAGAAAGGGCACAAGAACAAAGATTAAATAGCAAAGAACAGCTGCCTTGGATATAAAAGTGGAATCACAGCAGCCTAGTTGTTGGCAAAATTTTTGGATTCCCTGAAATAATTCCTCAAGACGCAAAGTATCATGAAGTGGTTGATCCTGGCATTAGTTTGCATCCACCTGTCAGAAGGTTTTCATAGGTGAGTATCTCAGACCATACATTAAATAAAAATAGAATTGAAACAATCTAAAGCATATCACTTTTAGTTAAAAAATGATGGCAAAATTATGTTTTTACCATTCCATGGCAAGCCTCGGTATTCCTACTTCTTTGCTTAATCTCTTGTTCGTGTAATATTTGTTTGATGGGATATTATTGTTTTTAGTAACAATCTATTTTTTAAAAATGTGCAGATAGTTGTGATAGTGATATTCTGGCTATCTTTCTTGGTATGTAGAATCATTCTGAAGAAAGGAAAATCCATTCGTGAAATTATGAGAGAGAACGGAGTGTTGGAAGAATTTTTGGAAAAATACCATATTGACCCTGGATTAAAATATCAATTCAATAAATTCAGTGCTACATATGAACCAATGACCAATTATTTGGACGTGAGTATTTAAACCACAGAAAATCAGTATTTTCCTTTCCTTCATCTGACTTTGTAACTCTAGCATTTAAGTTTATTACTGACACCAAGTGATAGCTCTTCTCAGAACCAATCAATAGGATGCTATTTATGTATAAGTATCACTTAGTTATTTCATCTTTCCTTTCCCCTATTAGCAACTGTAAATTGACTGATGATGTTTGAACTCAGAAAAGAACACAATCCATTTATTTATTTAAGTCAATTTTGGATGCTACCTGATTATTCAGCAACATATTTGACAGTATTTTTTTTTGCTGATTATTATTTTTTGCAGATTATTATTCAGCAAAAAACAGTTTTCTGTATTTTTTTAGTCTCATGTGATTGGATCATTGTTTCTGACAATAATACTCTGATATCCCATCTTGTTAAAGAGCAACTTAAAGTAATATGTGTTTGGGATAGTTTTGTTTACTATGACTGGTGAGCATTCTGGATTAGGGCTGCAGTTTCTCCTTATTGATTTACTCCAGTTGAATAAAAGACAGCAACCAGGCAAGCAGTCCATGCATAACTTACTCCCAAAGAAGTGAGATATACAACTGGAATAATAAATAAATTTACTTCTGAGTAAGTCACATTGTATTCAAACACTATGTTTGATAGTAACAAGTAGCCTTGGTTTAAAGCATCACCTAGTATAGTGTACCCTCTTCAATGAACACATAACCGAAGTTTGGTTTATTTGTTCATTTCATACTTACCAAAAAGACAAAAAAAACCTTTTTCATGGAGAATGGGCAAGGTGAGAATAGAAAAACAACTGTTTCCTAGGGCTGCCAAATTTGGGCTGCCAAAATCTGGACATTGTGAGATGGCGGAGAACAGCGCACTGTGCCTCTTTGCTGTCATTTTGTAGTCATCCCAATGTTTGTATCCCTAGAACAGGTTCTTGTAGTCATAGAGATACTTTTGAGGTCCCACTAGATGGCAACATTTCAGAGAAGGGACTGGAGGATGTCTCCCCTATTTGATCTCAAGGACGGGCAGGTATTGTCAGGGAGAGGTAGTTGCCTACTTATGTAGTTACTCCAAAGATTTTGTGAAACCTGTCTCATAATTATTTTCATTTGACAGTCTTACTACTTTGGAAAAATAACAATTGGGACTCCACCACAAGATTTTCTTGTTCTTTTGGATACTGGCTCTGGTGTTCTGTGGGTACCTTCTACATACTGCAAAACAAGGGCCTGTGGTGAGTAGTCCACTCTGTTGCTGAATGTTTTGAATGTATGCTTCTAGACAAAATATTTATTTTTGTCAAAACCAAATATATTTCCCCTTATTTTAAACCATTTATACCTTGTCCATTGATAAGGAACTTTTTCTGGGTTGCAGACCACAACTCAGCCTTCCAGTCAGTGAGTGGATCACTGAAGGGAACAGAGCTGAAAATTTGGGCTCTTTTTCCATAATTTTATGTACTTTGAGGGGGTACAGATAAGAATTAAACAATTCCACCTGATTTTGCTCTTACCTGCATCCTTATTTTTTTCTTTTGCAAAACTGAAAATGGTTGGTACAGTACTGGATTTCCCATTTCATAATTGTGTATTTCATTTGCCAGGGCAAACATGACAATCAGTTTATGACAAAGTTGCCATGTTGCTCATAGTTTTGCATTGATTTGGGTCCACAAAAGAGGATCTCTTGACCTGTACTAGTAAGGATGATTCTTATGCATATCTTTTTGAAAAATGCCTCTTTCAAACTCTTTCTACCCCCTTGCCATTTTAATGTGATCAATGAGAACAGAGGTCTCCAAACTTGGCAACTTTAAGACGTATGGACTTCAACTCCCAGAATTGAAGTTGGAGTTGAAATCCACAAGTCTTAAAGTTGCCAAGTTTGGAGACCTCTGGATTAGAATTTTGATGTGGATTTTTCCTACAACATGAGAGAAAGAAAAGTGTGGGCTGGTAATGAAGTAAAGTACAGATCTGTTGTGATTTAAGTATAGACAAAAAGATCTTTCACCACACATAGAGCAAAGCTACTACTCTCTATTTTTTCTTGTTTTGTTGTAGAAAACCATAATGTGTTTGACCCGAAACGCTCATCTACTTATCACAGCAATAATGAACAAACTTACACCCTGAGATATGGATTTGGTAGTTTGAGTATAATGTTAGGTTATGATACTGTGCAGGTGAGTGGATTTTAACCAAGTTGTTAGTAATTGATTCCTTAACTATGCCACACTGATTAATTCATTAGAATTGGCTCTTTTTTATTTACATTTACACGTATAACTGTTTTAGGGGACCAATGCATAAAAGAAGCATTAAAATGACCATAAGTCTAAAAAGAATAAACATAATGGAAGTAAATTGGTATCATAATAAAAGCCATAAAAACAGTATTCTGATTAAAATAACATACTAATTTAACACCGAAGGTCCAACATCAGATTAACCTTCACTATTTCTTGCATGGATGCAAGGAAGGGACCAGCAAAGTTTCCAAAGGAGAGGGTGCTATTACAAAAAGTCTGGTCTTGCAGTACTCACCAGCTCAACCTTTTTTTTTGTATAATGTCAATAAGATAAAATAACCTTGAAATCTTGTAAGGATGAGGAAAGAAGATATCCGATACCATTGGTGGGCATAGCTGGCATATTTGCAAAAGGTGATAGAATGCATTCAGGACAATGACCCTGAATGAAATTCTACCACATCTTTATCACATAATTGGGGTAGCTGTCATCAGCATCTTCAGGGAAGTAAGAAAAAAAAAGTCAATATATAACAGAACTGCAGCAATGTGACCAGAGCCCTGCCCTTTTTGTATTTGTGATCAGTAACAAAAACACAACGTCTTGATTCTTTTATCACTTCCCATAGAGAATCCCGTTTTCACATATGGATAACCTCAACTTTTAGCAAGCCACCACTGCCCTTGCTAGACGGTGACAAGCCATTTCCATGCTATTGCAAACAATATGGAAGTCACCCGAAATCAAGTTTGACTTGAACAAGACATTATGCATTGCTCACCATTCTGTATATCTTTATTATAGTATCACAGAACCATTATCTTTATGATAAAGATATATGAATTTCAATAGAAAGTGCAGAGTTTTGCAATGTTCAGGGTCATGAACTACAAGTGAAATTCATTTTTCCATCTTCTCTTTCAGATCCAGAATATTGTAATTCAAAACCAACGGTTTGGATTGAGTGTGGAGGAACCCATCTATCCCTTCTACTATAGCTACTTTGATGGGATTCTGGGTTTGACCTCTCCTGCTTTACTTTGGCACCAGATGATGAGTCAAAACCAGATTTCTGAACCTATTTTTAGCTTTTACTTCTCACGGTAAGATTAATTACATTATATTCGTACCATAGCATGTAAGTATAATTATGGTTTTCTTCCAGAATGAGTTACCTGGAATGGAGCAATTTACTTTTATTCCATGGCTCAATCCCATCATCACAAATATAATTCGAGTTCAACATTTCAGCAATGAATGATATTGAAAGAGAGGGAAACATCAGGTTAAGAAAGAGGTTTAATTTTTTTTTTTGAGTTAATTCAGTGTTGATTTAAAAACTTTAACAAAGATCTTATAAAACTCCCCAGCTTTCCTTGGGAAACCTTGATTTAATCCTAAATGTTTTATCTCATACACTTCCTCCCCCACTCCATAGAGTCCAAGGTAGTGTATCTCTTTTTTTAT
This sequence comes from Notechis scutatus, assembly GCF_049901735.1. Taxonomy (NCBI): domain Eukaryota; kingdom Metazoa; phylum Chordata; class Lepidosauria; order Squamata; family Elapidae; genus Notechis; species Notechis scutatus. Next base: position 48,836,007 of record NC_142011.1, read on the forward strand.
ATAAATAAATTTTATTGATTTTAAAATTAAAACAACCAAGAACACATACACAAATGAAAGAAAAGAAAAGAAAAAAGGAGAAGAAAATAGAGAGAAAAAATAGAAAACAATTAAAAACATTCTCATCTTCAGCAGTTTGTAAGATCTCTCTCTTTTTTTTTAACCCTTAATTTATGCCATATACACACACCTAATCCTTACATATATCTGTATATCACTACTATGGATTTATCCTATCCTCTTTTACCTTAGAGTGTAAAATCTATCTTTGGTCTTACCATTTGTACCAGCAGTACCCTCCCCCACTCCATAGAGTCCAAGGTAGTGTATCTCTTAACTCCACCTGTTGGGACCTTCCTCCTTTCAGCTCTTGATTCCACCACATATACTAAGGATTACTTTATTCACAGTATGAGTGTAAGAAGAAGATTTTTACCCACATATGTGCCTCTAATTATATTCCTATCTCACCAATGGAATTGTGAAAAGTTGAATTTTCACAGCCTTTAAAAACATGGTTCTCAGTGGAGTGAGCAGTTGAGTGAAGGGTGTGTATGTCAATGGGGGAACCTGAGATGGGTGGATAGTCAGTGTTAACACACAACAATCTGTGCTCAGTTTGCATTGTTATTTTGTAATTTTATCCAAAAACTGGTTTTTTTATTTTATTTTCTGGCCATATTTTCTGATGAAAATGATCCTAGGATTGTTTACTCTACACAAAAAGACCACAAGCAGATGAGAAGCTATAACCCTTTCTTTTGCCCATTTTTTCTCTTTCCTCTCAGCCAACCAACTGTTCAGTATGGAGGAGAACTGATATTGGGAGGCATTGACCCCCAGATGTACACTGGGGAAATTACCTGGGCCCCTGTGACTGCACAGGCTTACTGGCAGATCGGTATAGAAGAGTAAGTGATATTTTTTTCCTTCCTGATTTATATCTGATTCCATTTTATTTGAATGAGCTGCTTCTTCACCGTTTATAAGTGATGGAAGGATATTCCTCTCATCCGTTGGTTAGGTGTATTAGATTTTTGGCAGAACTGATTTGCTACTTCTAAATTTGTTTGTGGGAAGGAAAACAGGCCTTCTTCTGCCTAGGATACAAATTTGGAAAACAGATGGGCATATCATTTCTCACCATCCACCCATCCAGCTAGCTAGCCAGCCAACTCCTCAATTGTCTAGTATTCTATCTGTCATCCTTGGGTGGAGTGCACATCACTATAAAACATATCGTAGCAATAGCAATAGCACTTAGATTCATATACTGCTTTACAATGCTTTGCAGCCCTCTCTAAATGGTTTACAGAGTCAGCATATTGCCTGCAGCAATCTGGGCCATCATTTTACTGACCTCAGAAGGATGGAAGGCTGAGTCAACTGTGAGCCGGTCAGAATTGAACTACTGGCAGTTGGCAGAATTAGCCTGCAATACTGCATTCTAACCACTGCGCCACCACAGCTCTTATTGTAAATATAAAACTTGTAAAAAAACCAGCCAACAGTCCAATGAGCAAGATGCAGTTAGCAGTGACAATAATAGTAACAATATTCATAATATCAAATCATCTTAATAAATCTAATTATATAAAGTGTAGTATTATAGTAATGTTTTATTTCTAAGAATAAAATATCTTAAAATAACTTATTAAAAAAGGCTTCACCATTGAAAAGAATGAGATGTAAGTGTCAAGTGAGTCTCTCATTAGGGAAATTTGACACTACTTTCATCACTGCATTCAGATGCCTAGTATTGCAAGCCACAAGTTTAAATAAAAAATAAAGAAAAAGAAAAGGTTGCTTTAAATATCCGTGATAAATAAATAAAATTGACCATTCGATCGAGACCATGGAATGCCTTATGAGTATTGGCATACGTTTATGAAGAAAATTTGCTAAAAACCCATTATCAATTCAATCCTAAGCATGTTTGGTCAGAAGAAAATACTACTGAATTTAGCAAACTATACTGCTGATCAAATATGTTAAATAACTTAATATGCTGTGGAGTATGAAATCTATCTAGAAGATACATTCCCTCACACATGAAGCTATCTAATATTTGAAGCTCATTCATTTTGCTTTTTTGTTGTTGTTACATTTGCTGGTAATTGGCTTCCAAAATTTCTAGTAGAGATCTTTCCAAGGATCACTTGCAATATTTGTGCCTATTTGCTTCTATAAATACCGCAGAAAGTTTATTGGACATACTAATTTTAAAATATTGACCAATATTTATGCAATATGCATGGTCCTAACTATGGTGCCAATATTCATGGGTAATCCTCCATGAAGTAAGGCATCTTACTATCCAATTGATTCCTAGGTATATGTCTTGATCAGCCTTCCTGAAATTCATTCCTTCCACATTTGTTGGACTTCAATAATCCATCATGGCCTTTGTGGCAGTGGTTTTTTGGCCGAACCGGTAGTAAAAAAAGCCTACGATCAACTGAGAGGAGCAACAAAATCCTCCCACAATCAGCTGAGAGGAAGAGAAAAGCACAGGATTGGCCCTCCCACCTTCCCCTGCGCTTTTCTCTTCTTTATCCTCCCAGCTGATTGGTGCTGCAGGTCTCAGCTGGTGTGGGGAAAGCTGTGCGCCAGCGTTAGGCAAAGCATGCCCACCAAGCCACGCCTACCAAGCCACACCTACCAAACCGGCGGTAAAACAATTTGAATCCCACCACTGCTTTGTGGCCTATCCAGTCGGTAAAGGCTGGTTAAAGGCTTTGTGTAGATTAAGAATCCATAGGCTTTTATTTATTTTACCAATTGTATTTTGCTTTAGTTGTTTGTAACAGTTTTAGTAATATTCTTATGTTCTGATTGTTTCTACAGATTTGCTATTGGCAACAAGGCTACGGGCTGGTGCAGTGAAGGCTGCCAGGGCATTGTAGACACAGGAACAGTTTTGCTAACTATTCCACAACAATATTTAACGGATTTCCTTCGAACTGTGAATGCTGCTAACTATGGTTCAGTAAGTAGAGGAAAGAATCTTGAACAAATATTGTGATTGTTCAGGGAACTGTTACCATTACGACTAGAGAAATCTATTAATTTTGGTTTCACGCAGTTCCTCATTTTCTTGTTCTTATGTTTGTTTTTCCTGATTTCCACAATAGGATGTGAACTTGTTATTTTTTTTTAATCTACATGAACATTTATATGCATTTTGGGGTATTTACTCCAAAATAACAGGGGAGTGGGGGTGTTGTATGCTATTCCTTACAATGTACCTTTTTGTGCCCACCTGAACATTGTTGAGCTACAACAATATAGAATACAATTTTTTAAATTGCAAAAAAAAGTTTGCTAGCAGTTTGTAAGTAAGCTCAGCAGTATAAAATTTAAGTCTACTCAAAAAAAATGCAAAAATAATTATTTTTTCTGTCACTCTAGTGGCCATAAATAATCTGAATATCATTTCATTGACCCAAAGACATTTTGCTCCGCTTAAAGGCAATTTTGGCAGACTGAAGAAAAGAGATGAGGGTTTATAGTGCTGCTGTAACCTGGCCGACCCTTCTTATTGCCTCAATTTAACCTTCCCTCACATTTGTTCTTTCACAGTATACGGTGGACTGCAACAATATCCAGAATATGCCTACCATTATCTTTTTCATTAATGGTTCCCAGTTCCCACTTCCTCCTTCTGCTTATGTTGCCAATGTAAGTATGCGTTTCTAAATTCTCCGTGCATAGGAAACCACTTCATTTTAAGATGAATTGATGTTCCATACCTCAATAATAATGCCACATAGAAATAGCATTATGCTGATGCTACTTTATTTATAACAAAAATATATCCCTTAATTTGAAGCTATCAGATATGTAATCCTCCTTCTATAATTCAATCAGAATACTTGCAGATGACACCGATGGCTTTTCTGGAAGAATCAGCTTCATATTGAAGTACATATAACATGGATTTTGTGCCATGTCATTGTAAGCAAAAATTATACTCCTATGCAATTTCATAATAACGCGAGGAACTTGAGTTGGACAATGTTTTATGTCATGTAATTTAATAATAATTCAAATCCAGATTCCAATAAAATATGATTGATGTTCCTTCTTTTCTGCAATAAGGACACAACCTGAAGCAATTTGTTTCTTTTACAGAACAATGGCAACTGTTACCTTGCAATTGAGTCAACCTATGTGCCTTCCTCAACTGGGCAGCCTCTATGGATCCTGGGTGATGTTTTCCTTAAAGAATATTATTCTATTTTTGACCTGAAAAACAACAGGGTTGGTTTGGCACCATCAGCCTAAATGTGTTCTAATTTTCTTTCTGGATTAATGGAGCTGATTTTTGGATTCCAACAAAATGTTTCAAATTAAATTTGAAATTGTATGCTTCTCAACTGACATCCACTCTTAGCCCTTTTACACAAAGTTTGTTCACTTAAGATCCATTGCTACAAAGAAATAAATTATAACCTGCCAAACTGGTGTTTTAATATTCATTCATTAACAATGTATATATTTGGGGTTTCTTTCCACATTATATTGTTTTTTGTCCACAGTGAAATTCATCTTTTTCTCAATTGCTTTTGGTATAAGAAAAAATTGAGAAAAGCTGGCTCAAAATAGGGGAGAAATGAAAATGGAAAACAATACATACTAACTGCAAAATGTCATAATTGAGATAAAGCATTTTGGTAATAAAAGTTTTTACCAGGAGAAACATGTTTTGCAGTTCTGCTACCTAATGGACTTTGGCCCATTTATTGGATCAGAAGTTTGCATTTATTTCAGATATGAACCTTTTCTTCCTTGTCCCAAAGGTGCTTTTTCAAAAGGCAACTGGAGTTTGCTTTGCCTTGAGGACATTTTGCTTTTCATCCAAGAAGCTTCTTCAGTTTTGACTGAATGGTAGATGTTAGATATTCAGTGGGGAAAAGTCAGTGATGTCAGACTTCCCCCATTGGTTCATTTTCCAGGCGGGAAAATGAACAGCCGTGAGTGGCTGAAATTGTGGACAGCAGCCTGTAAAAAGAACAGCAGACATACCGGGTGGCAGTCTTTTGTTCAGAGCTAAATAAAGAAATCCTTTCCTTCTACCACTGTCCTGCCTCTTCAATCTAGCCCATATCAAACACTGGCGACGAGGATGGGATTCTAGAAGAGAACAAAGGAAACGAAGTGAAGATGGAAAATGCCAACAACGGAACGCTGCTATCACCGTGCTGATCATCTTCACTCAGTCTTCGCACTGCTCCATTTTTGGAGTCAGTGATGGGGCTCAGCACCCCTGACATCCCCCTTTTGGGGTGCTGGAGTTTGTTTAAAGATTTGGGATAATGTTAGCATTACAGCAACCCTTCATTCCAACCAATAACTCCAAGACAGACATCTCTCAAAGGTTCCTTTATTTGGATAGTAACTGGTACATCTGTGGAATCCCGAATCTGAAAGTTTTGGACTTCCTTACAAAAGTCAAAACTACAAATCCATCTCCCCTTAGCCACCATCACATCACATGGTCCAAACACCATCAATCCTAAAGTAAGATTCACATTTCATTATGCGCCACACTCAATGACCTTGAACCAGCAAAAAAATTTTATTCTGTCTAACTAGATATACTCAAATGAATTCCTGCCTCCCACTCTCTCAGGCTCAATTGTGGCAGTGTGGGAGCATTGAATCTCAATATGGCTTCCAAAGCTGACACCTCAGTCCCTACTACTCCATGTACGACTTGGGTTGGCTTTGTAGCAGCAGCATAAACATATCCAACAGTCTTGTGCAGGGCTTTTCATCTTCAAAAATCTTCCACTAAAAATGATAATAAATCAAAGTTGGTTTCCTCTCCAAAGTAACTGGAAGCAAATAAAGAATGATTATACAAAAGACAGTCTTATGTGCGAATTTTTACTTGGGCAACTATGAGAGCATGGTGCAGGAGAGATGTTTGGAAGAAATATGGCATCTCAATATTTTCTTTGAACAACAGAATTCCTCTATTCATTCATTTTTTAAATCTACCCCTATTCCAGGAGCTAAAGAAAGACTATATATTATTTTGTTAATATTTCTTCTCACATCATCTTATAATTACATCCTTTGTGTAGTTGCCTTGAATAGACATAACTGCAAACAAAGACTGCCTTTTTAAATATAGACATAAAATTAAATATGGGTCTTAATTACTCATTTACATTCAATAAGAAAGAAGGAAAACCGATAAGGTAGCTTTCTGTGGGGATTGAATCTGGAGAGTACATACTGAGCATATACCAAGCCAAGCATCAGCATGGCATTGATTTTGCTAGAAAATTATGGCTTACTTTATTGATCTATCATTTTAAGAAGATGGCTGTACATTGTGGTCTTCATGCAACCCTTTTCACAACCTTTTATACATCACAGGTGCACTGATTGCTTCTATGAAAGTATGCAGTGAGAGATTATAATAGTGAAGAGTCTACAGTATGTAGAGTATTCCACATCAACACCTTTTCATAAGTACTCAAGTGGGATCATCTCTAAAATGCTCAAGATGTACACAATGAGAAGGAATATCTCCCTTTTCACAGAAACCTCAGTAAACTTAATTTAGGTTTCCCTCCACTTAATGCAGCTCACTGAGAGTTAGAAGAAAAATAGTGAACGATGAGCCTGAATGTAAGATGTATGACTGATAAACTCCATATGATTCATTACTCAAAGTGTGGAGGGAAGAAAACAAATGGAAGAATTAAAAAAGTGTTAAGACTAACTTTATAAAAATGAACAACATGACCGGAGGTGTCTTCTAAACTTTTTTCTTCTATTTGAAGCTATTTTACGCATTTTTATTTATTTGATAAATTTAGTTGCTGCCTATCTTGCTGCAGGGTTATGCTAGGTAGCTTACAACAGTAAAAACAACGAAGTGTAAGCCTAACGGTAGCAAAAAAAGTGAAACAATAAAATAAATAAGAGAATACAGTAATATGAGATTAAAAAATGGGAGGGAAAAAGCAGGGAATGCAGGAGGGAGAGATGGATTTGCTACCAATCTAGTAGTCACCTCTAGTGTGTTATTCCCTCATTGGCTCCCCAGCCCATTTGGCAGAGTTAGGTCTTCAAGCTCTTGCAGAAGGATAGGAGGGTGGGAACAAATCTCCCCCCGGGAGGTACCATGTTCCAGAAGATGGGTGATAGGGCACAGAAGTGTCTTCTGAATTCTTTGACTGACAGGATCCAAAGCAGGTCATATGATGTAGAGATGCGCTCAGAGGGTACCTGAGTCTTGGAGATATGCCTTAAAGTGAATAAAGACACCAGTTTCTATATAGCCAATGATGGTTTATTCCATGATGAGCAAACAACAAACACTCTATTCAAGCAAGAATGGTTCAAAGCCAGGCAAGGTTAGCTCTGAGTGTTCCTATTCCCTGCTCCCTTTTATTAATACAGCAGCCACATCCACACCTACACGCAGCCACACTCCTGCCCTCGCCTAGCCTATTATCCCCCCTTGCTGACAGTTTACCATCAAAGTGTTGTTTCTCGCCTACCTACCTGTCTTATCCCGCTTCTTCCTAAATGATCCTCACCTCGTTCAGCCTTCACCATCCACCTGGTCCAATCTCTTGCCCTCACCCATGTATTTCCCCACCTCCCAGCTGACTCCCAAGCCTATCCTTCACAATCAGAGATCAGTTACACGCCCAGCTGTCAGTTCGCCGGCTGGCATGGGCACAGAGCTTCTTCCTGTCTGCCACGTCATCACAATGCAACTCCCATCTCCATCGGACCAGTGGGCGGCTCACCAAGGAAGAAGACAGCACTGGTGGGCTTTCAATCGACAGCCAGGTCAGCTCAGCATCCAAGAAAGAAGATTAAGAAGATTCTCGCTGAGCTTCGGTGAACTGGCGGGCTCCGAAGCAATGCTGCACTCAGAGCCCGACAGATGCACACTCTATGGTTATGGGCTTGAATAATCTATGAGTAGCTTTCCTGTCTAGTTGCTCATAGTCCCTTAGTATTGTTTTCAGGCTCTTTCTTGTCCCTTTTGTCCCAATGTGAAAGAAGAGAAAAGGATTATAATCTGTGGGTTTGGTTATTTTGGTAAGCCTGTCTGTCACATTTTTCATTTTTGCACATTGGAGACAATATACCTCCCTTAGTAGATTGTCTGATCTACAAATTGCTGATTCTGTTCCTCTGAGAAGTGAGTCACCTATTATCAATACACAGCCTTTTTTATTTGGGGAAGTTTGAGTCTTTTTCTGTCACTGGAATACTTGATGAAGTCTCTTCCCCGGTTGTCTGTATGTTTTCTTCCAGGGAAAGAAAATGAAATTGATTGTTCCACTGCAGTAGGGCTGGACTGGACAGCAAAAACAGTCTTCTTGATTATTTTTAATCCTGTATTGTCAGGCTTATCTGTGTTCCTGGAGTCTTTCTAACCGTTGGAGTTTTGCCATGCCTTCAAGTGTGAAATTCTTGCTCCTGCCCTGCCAAACTAATTACTTCAGTTTGGTTTGTTTGAACTTTAAGTTACAGTTTGTGTTGACCATGTTTTGGACTTAATTTTCTGCAGTCAAAGGCTGTTCCTGGGAGAGTTTTTGTCCAGCCAGAAGGTAACCTCGACATTGGGGGCAAAGTTGGAGATAATAAAGGGACTCTTATTGATTATCTGACTGTGTTGCCTTTATGCCATGCCCGGGTCATCATACACCCGGGCTGAATCCGGCCCCCAAGCCTTGAGTTTGACACCCCTGATCCAGGGGGCTCATTTTTCCTGGTAGTTATTTGTTTCTTACTACATTCAGTTTGGACACAGACTTCTGCCTTTACTGCGAGTTCTTCATTTTCTTGGTTGAGTCTCAGAGTAAGCAGACTTTCCTCTAGAATCAAGAGCCTTCATTTTTTCTTCCAGTATTCTAATTAGTTTACATTTGGTGCAAGTATTTTTGGTTCCCTATGAACATACATTTTTGGCACATTGCAAATTGAAAAGATTGCTGATGCAACCTATTAAAAACCAAGGTTAAAAACATGCACAGTAAAGTATACATAGTATACAAAAGGTTTCCTGGATACCTAAAAACATCTTATTGCAATTGATGGGGGAAGAACTATCATAGTAAACTATAACATTGAAGGATCTATTAAAGAACCCAATTCCCAAGATTACTGGGAGATCAAACAAGTTCCTGACATGCCTAGCTGACAACTTTGACATCCAAAAGGCAGAGGAGGTTTTTAAGATTAAAAAATAGCACAGTAAATTTGATATCCAGTACAGGTTATTCATGGCTTTTCAGGACTGACTACAAGTGCAGTAGGATTTCAGACCAGCAAAAATATAGCATGGATAAAGTGCAGCGCTTTTATTCAAGAAACTTCAGAGCAGGAATTGGGAAAACATTTCCATTTGAAATTAGTCTTTCTTGCTTCAGTGTACATTAACAAAAATATTTGAACAACTACCCCTTTTTCAAAAAGCCTCAGATGCAGAACTTTGACATTTCAGCATTTTAAGGAGCAAATTCAATATTCTGACATTTGGATTTTAAACATATTCACATTTAGATGAGAACCGTCTCAATCCTGAAATTTCACCTGAATTGGAAATTTAGTCCTGTTAGGGATAACATTGGTTACCTAACTTAGTTTGGGTAAAATAATATATATAGACTATGATTGTGTGTATCACTTTAAACTGTAAACCAAGTATTTTGGGTGCGGTTGTAAAATCACCATAAGAGGGAGCAAGAGAGCTCACTGTTTGCCCGGCTTTTACTGGAATGCTGACAATGATGGATTGATGGTGATAACTGCGTGTTTGCTGAGAGAAGAAAAGGGGTTTGATTTTTCTTCATATCTCTGACTGCAAAAGAGATATATCACTGGACTGATTGATTGTAAGTTTAATGAACTCTTTTTCTACACTGGACTTTGCAAACTGAATAACCCCCGGACTGACTGAACTTAGTGTATGACATATGGACTGTTTGACTATGCTATAACTCTTACTGGAATAAAAACTATTTAACTTGCACAGTGTATCTGTCTTACTGAGTGTAAGCTACTACAACATTTTGTCTCACATATCTGCCTGTCTGCTAGACTGCCGTTGCACGTTCTGCTAGGGTGTATATCCCTAACACTGGTTATGGGCCCAGGTGCACAGTCAGACTAACCAGGATATAACAGGCTTATATTAAAGTGAGAGTTTGTGTAGCAACACAATACTGTAAACAGACAGCTGTGTTTTTATTAATTATAGTTTAATATCCAGATAAAGATGGCACAAGTCAATTTACAAAGTTTGTCTCTCATATCCAAACTGGATGGAACAAACTATGTTTCATGGTCTATGAAATGCAGCCTACTTCTACGCAGAGAAGGTTTGTGGAGTATAATTCAAAACCCACCAGAAGTAGATGCATGGGATCCGGAGGATGAGGATGATGCCCAGAAAATACAAGAATATCAACTGAAGAATGAGCAAGCTCTCTGTATAATAGGACTGACACTCTCTGACCAACAGCTTGTCCATATTCGTGGAGAAGAAACAGCTGCGAAATGTTGGGAGAATTTAAAGAAGATTTATGTTCGAGACAGTGTAGGAGCACATATAAATCTTACACGGAAGCTGTTTAGAACACATCTTCAAAAGAATGGAGACATGCTGAGTCATATAAATGCTATGAAGAGAATTTTTCAAGAACTGCATGAAAAAGAACTTATCTTCACTGAATTACACCCAGTTTATATAATTTTGTCTTCTCTAGATGAGAGCTACGATGACTACGTAACTTCACTTGAAGTTCTGCCAAAAGATAATCTTACATTAACTGACATTACTGGCAGATTAATTGAAGAAGCCAGGAGAAGGCTTGAAAGGGATCAACTCAGAAGGGAACAACCACAATGTGAAGAAGAGAAAATATCTTCGTCAGCGTATACAATTAGAAAATGTTTTAATTGTGGAGGAAAAGGACATTTGGCTAGATTCTGCAAGAAAGCAAAAAGCCAAAAAGCCAGCCAGAATGCTAAAATGCATCAAAAGGATAAAGAATGCATAGAGTTAGCCATGTATAGCAATGAAACTGTGAATAATAATTTATGGGTTGTAGATAGTGTAGCATCGCACTGCATAATGAAGGATAAGAAAAGATTTGTTAAGATGTCCACAAGTTCACAGCAGATATCGTTAGCTAATGGCTGGAAACTTAAAGCTAAAGATGAAGGTATAGCATATTGTTCTTGCATAAAAGAAAATGTAAAAATGTTATATGTACCACAACTTAAGTTTAATTTGCTTTCGGTTAGAGTTTTGGTTAAACTAGGTTATGTAATTACCTTTAGGGGAGACAATTGCATAATTGAAAAAGAAGGTAAAAAAGTGACTGCAACTTTAAAAGGTGAATTGTATGTGTTAAATGATAATTCATTAGAGGTAGCTAACACAGTTTATAATAATGTTAAACCTCATGATGAGTGCATACATTTGTTACACAGACGTTTAGGGCATATAAATTTTAAAATGCTTAAACAAACGGTAGAACTATCTAAGGGTATAAAACTGAAACCTTGTAGTCAAGAGAAAAGCAAGGTGATACCAGCAAATAGAGTTAATGGATTTAAAACAAAGCAGCCTCTAGAGGTAGTATTTGCTGATATTATAGGTCCTAAAAAACCAAGTGTGGGAGGTGCTCGTTACATACTAAGTATAATGGACCATTATTCCAGATATTGTTTCTGTTATCTAATGAAAAGCAAAACGGAAACATATCAAAATTTCTTTAATTGGCTTAAATTCGCTGAAAGAAAAACTAAAAAGAAATTAGTAACTCTTATCACTGATAATGGTACGGAATTTATAAACAATAAATTCCAAAACAAACTGAAGATGGCAGGTGTTGAACATAAAAAGTCTGCACCATATAGGCCACAACATAATGCCATTATAGAAAGACGAGGCCAAACATTACAAGCAATGGCTCGTACTATGCTGTCAGATTCAGGATTACCTGAAACTTTGTGGGGAGAAGCAATAATGTGTGGTAATCATATATTGAATAATGTTGTTAACTCAACAACTGGTGAATTACCATTCACACGGTGGCATGGCAGAAAACCTGACCTAAGCTACATGCAGACATTTGGAGCACCAGCATGGGTGCATATCCCTACACAACTGAGAAAGAAAGGGCAACATAGGGCTAAAAGGTTATTTATTTATTTATTTATTTGATTTGCCAATTGTTTACAAGATAATAAGTATAAGTGTATACATAGTTGTGAATACATGAAATGGGTACATATAAGAAAAATAAAAGAAGAATAAGAGAAACAATAGGACAGGGACGGTAGGCACGTTGGTGCGCTTATGCACGCCCCCTACAGGCCTCTTAGGAAAGGGGTGAGGTCAATAGTAGACAGTCTAAGGTTAAAGTTTTTGGGGTTTGGGGAAGAAACTACAGAGTCGGGTAGAGTATTCCAGACATTGACCACTCTATTGCTGAAGTCGTATTTCCTGCAATCAAGTTTGGTGCGGTTAACTTTGAGTTTGTATCTATTGTGTGCTCTTGTGTTGTTATGGTTGAAGCTGAAGTATTCATTGACAGGTAGGACATTGCAATGTATGATTTTATATACCATGCTTAAATCAGACCGAAGACGGCGTAATTCAAGGTTTTCTAGTTCTAGAATTTCAAGTCTGGTGGCATAAGGTATTCTACAATGAGTAGAGGAGTGGAGAACTCTTCTTGTGAAATATTTCTGGACTTTCTCAATTGTGCTAATATCAGATACGTAATGTGGGTTCCAGACTGATGAACTGTATTCGAGTATTGGTCTAGCAAATGTTTTGTATGCTCTGGTTAGTAGTGTGATATTACCAGAGAAAAAGCTACGTAGGATTAGGTTAACAACTCTTAATGCCTTTTTGGCTATGTAGTTGCAGTGGGCTCTAGCACTTAGATCATTAGAGGTGAGTATTCCAAGGTCCTTTACAGAGCTTGGGTCATCAACAAGATCTTGACTATTCAGCTTGTATTTTATTTTCTGATTTTTTTGCCAATATGTAAGACAGAGCATTTATTTGTTGAGATTTGAAGTTGCCATTTGTTTGACCATTCTGATACATAGTCAAGATCTTTTTGTAGGGTAGCAGTATTGTCTGTGGTATTGAACAGCTTTACATCATCAGCGAAAAGAACGCAATTGCTCTTAATATGATCACAGAGGTCATTTATGTAGAGTATGAAGAGAGTTGGTCCTAGAACACTGCCTTGGGGACACCACTATTGACAGGTACAGAATTTGATAGGATGCTCCCAATTTTGACCATTTGTTGTCTGTTTGCCAGGAATGCTTCTATCCAGTTATTCAGTTGTCCAGAGATACCATAGGATTTTATTTTTAGGAGTAGTTTGTCGTGTACCACTGAATCAAAGGCTTTACAGAAGTCTATGTAGATTGCGTCTATTGCTTTGCCCTGGTCGAGTTGTGTCGTCCATATGTTTTTGCAGTGTAAGAGTTGCAGATTACAGGATAGTTTTTCTGAAACCAAATTGTTTATTGGAGAGTAGGTTGTTTGTCTCTAAGTGGAGGATGATGGATTGGTTAATAATTGATTCCATGACTTTACAGGTGACGCAGCATAAGGAGATTGGTCTGTAATTTTCAACTAGGCTTGGGTCTCCCTTTTTGAAGATGGGGATGACTGTGGCTTGTGACCATAGGTTAGGCAAGGAGCTGGTCCTGAAAGATTTTTCAAAGATTATGCTTAGAGGTTTGGCTATGGCAGTGGATAGCTTTTTTAAGAAGTAGGCACATATTCCATCCGGTCCAATAGATAGAGATGGTTTTAGATTGCGTAGTGCTTTTTCAACATTGTCTTCTGTAAAATCGATATGTATTAGATCATTGTTGTTATCTGTGGTACGGCTAGGAAATACTGGGCATTGTTAGGGATAACATTGTTTTACCCTAACTGTTTTGGGTAAAGATAATAAAATGATGAATCATGGTTTGTCAGATAAAGTGTATGTGACTTTAAGCTAAAGGAATGTAATTAAGGGTGCAGCTGTAAAAGTACTATATAAGCAGCAAGGCACTCTCTGGCTCTTACTGGCTGGCTTATTGAAGACTGCGTTCTTGCTGAAACGGGGAGTGAAGAAGTGTGTTGATATTTCTCAACGGAGAGAAGATTGGACTGATTTATTGTAAGTGTACTGACATTGGCTATTCAACACGGACTTTGCAAATAGAGTATCCCTGACAAGACTTGACTGAAATTGATATATGACTACTGGACTGTTTACATGACTATGCTATAATTCTTAAATGGAATAAATTATAATTTTGATAGCACAAGCGTATCTGTATTTTTACTGCGTGTTAACGAGAAGGCTTATCTCACACATTTACCTGTCTTCCTATCTGACTTCGCTGCACGTTCTGTTTAGTTTGTTTTCCTTAACACCCGTTGGGGAATCCAGGCTTAACAGGCATGATCCATTGCTGTTTACAAATACTGAGCCGAAGAATGTGTTAAAGAGGTTGGCTTTAATGGTGTCGTCGTTGCAGTCTTTACCATCAGGTCCTATCAAGGGTGGGATGGACCTTGAGTCTTTTAGTTTGTTGTTTACAAAATTGTAAAAAGCACAGGTGGAATTGGTGCTTAGAAGGTTTTCCTCTTGTTTAATGTGATAATTGGTGCATTCGGTCTTTATCTGGTGGCATAAATTTTTGTATCGGCTTTTGAAATTGGCAACGTGACCAGATTTGTTTTTCCGCCAGAGTGATCTCTTTTTGGATTGAAGTTTCTTTATTGTTATGGGTAATCTGCTTTTTTGTTTTGTTTTGGGAGTTGTTGTTGGTACATATAGTTTGATGACTCTTTTGACTTCAAGTAAAAATATGTTGTAATGGTCTTCAACAGTATTGCATCCAGTGAATAGAGATTGCCAATCAAGGGATGAGAGATCGTTGTCTATAAGATCATAGTTGCCTTTTTTGAAGTTACAATTGGGGATTACATCATTGTGGTGATTTTTGTGTGGGCGTATGTTGAGACAAAAGTCAATCATATTGTGGTCACTGCTGGAAAAGGGTTCTTTAGTTTGTATTCCGTAAATCAAATTCAAACTATTGCAGAAGATGAGATCGAGGCAGTTGTTTAGTCTAGTGTTGTTGGTTACTAGTTGTTCCAGTCCCAGATTTGTAATAGCATTGTAGAAGGTTGTGTGTATGATTTCAGTTGTACATTCATTTAGGGTCCAGTCAATATGAGGTAGATTGAAATCACCAAGAAAGATAAAAGGGTATGGGCAGGATGCAGCCCATGTTAGTAATGTATTTAGCTTGTTTACATGTTCGATGTCATAATCAGGTGCTCTGTAACATAGTAAGAATCGAATTGTGATATTTAAGGATAGTTCACAGATGATGGTCTCAGGAAGAGCAAGCTCCTGGGTAACTTGGATATTTTTAGATGTAAGGACTTTTTATAGAAGATAGCAACACCACCTCCTCTACGAATTTCACGATCTGATCGGTAAACATGATAGTCCCTTACTGTGGTAATGGAGTCAGGGAGAGATGCGTTGAGCCATGTTTCACAGACAAATATAATGTTGAATTTAGCCATATTTAGTAGGAGGAAAAATTCAGGTATTTTATTCACGAGGCTTCTTGCATTGAGTAGTTTGCATTTAAGGCCAGTAGTAGTTGGAATTGAGGTAGTTAGGGGCGTGCATGCCTAGTCTTGGGTGATGGTGGATTGGTTGAGGTAGGGTTGTGGTTGAGGGTTAAAGCTGAGTTGCGGGTTGTGTGGCTTACTTTTGATACAGTCAGCATGGTAGTCAATGTACAGGTCCTTCTCTCCATTGTCTAGACGTTTTTTGAGTTCAGTGCGGAGTACACGGGAGCGGGCACGTTGCTGTATGGTTAGGTCAGGGCGACAACGGAGGTTCTTATGGTTGGTGTTGGTTTTGGTGAGTGAATTTATAGTGTAAATGAATTTACGTTTGCTTGATTCATTTTTGCAGATGACCCTGCACAAGCGTGGGCGACAGAGCCGTCTCTGTTTTTGAGCTCTCGGCCAATGCGGGAAATGTCAAGTATTTCATCAGCA
The DNA here is from genome assembly GCF_049901735.1 of Notechis scutatus. Taxonomy (NCBI): domain Eukaryota; kingdom Metazoa; phylum Chordata; class Lepidosauria; order Squamata; family Elapidae; genus Notechis; species Notechis scutatus. The sequence continues at coordinate 48,852,112 of NC_142011.1, forward strand.
GAGATGGTTGATACTTGATAATCACTGATGATGTTTCGCACAGTTGTGATGTCATCATTGTCATTGATGTCCTCTAGACCAAATAAGATGGCATTTGGACGTTTCCGTTCACGCTCAACGGCTTCTCTGATGAGGATTGGGATATCAATATTTGTCTGGGTTGTGTTTATTTGTGGATTGGGTTTTTGGATTGGGTTGTGGTTGTTGGGTAGAGATGTGGTTTGTAGCTATTGGATGTTCAGGTTTTTGCGTTGTGTCTTTTTTTTCAAGGTTGGATATTCTTTCTTTTACGGCGTCCAGGGATGCTACTATGGTGTTAAGGGATGTTTCAATGGTTTCGATGGTATCAACTCTTTCAGACAGATCCAGTTTGGGTCTGCATGATTTGCAGAGATATGGAAACTCATTGGATGATTCTAGGTATTGAATCATTTGCTCAGGTAATCCCAAGCAGTCATGATGAGCGTATTTTTTACACAGAGAACATTTGATGGAGTTTTCCTTATCCTTTAGAATCTAATCACAAGTCATACAGATTCTGGGGAAAAGGTACATCTAGAGTTTACTGTAGCACTAGTGCACAATTCCTAGAACATGTAGGATGGGAAAAACTGGAGCAAGATTCAAGTAAGGAAGTAATTATAGAACCTTACAAAAGACAAAAAGAAAAAATCAGTAATAAGAAGAGTACAATTAAAGAGGAAGTAAAAGAAGAGCATATAGGACCAGAACAGGAAGAAATACCAGAACAGGAAGAAATAGATAATCAGGAACAGGTAGAACATGAAAGTCCACCTGTAAGCCCTGTAATACCTAGACGTTCTACACGTGTAACCAGACCGCCTGATAGGTATCAAGCAAGTGTAGTTTGCCAAGTTAGTAAAGTTCCAACTAGTGTTGAAGAACTTAGGATGTATCCTGCAAAGGATCAGGAGAATTGGCAAAAGGCAATGGAAAAGGAGTTAAATTCATTAAAAGAAATGAAAGTTTATGAAAATGCCAAATTACCTCCAGGTGAAAAGTCCATTGGTTGCAAATGGATATTTAAGTTAAAAACTGGTAAAAATGGGACTGTTACCCATAAGGCTAGGTTGGTAGTTCAAGGATTTAATCAAACTGCATGTGATTATGATGAGGTATTTGCACCAAATTTAAAGGCAATAACCTTGAGAGCAGCTTTAGTGTGGGCAGCTAAGAAAAATTATATCATAAATCATTTAGATGTAGAAACTGCCTATCTGCATGCACCATTGCAGCACACTATATATTTAAGGAAACCAATAGGTATTAAGGATAATACATCAAATAATAAGGACTGTTGGAAACTTAAAAAGAGTCTCTATGGATTGAAACAATCTGGTTATGAATGGAACCAATATATTGTAAAGGAGTTAAACAATATAGGATTTAAAGCAGGTTTAGCTGATCCATGTTTATTTAAAAGAGAGACAAATGGAATAGTATCATTATTATTGTTGTTTACAGATGATATTGCTTTAATAACGAAGACTACCGTGTTTCTCATATAATAAGGCTGGGTCTTATTTTTTTTTGAGCCCTGAAAAAATGGCTAGGCCGTCTTTTCGGGGGTGACTTAATTCCCCTTGCATCTTCGGGCGGGTGGGCGGCGATGGCTTGGATGTTGACCTCGGCGTTGGTGGGGTACTTCGTATTGGGGTCAACGAAGGCAGCACCATATCCGGGTGTGCAACAAAAGAACTTCCTAACGGCAAGCCCCCCCACCATTCCCCCCGCATTTTGCATGTTTTAATATAGGGCTTAATTTGGGGGGAAGGGCTTAATTTCATTTCATGCCTATAAAACATGCTGGGACTTCCTATTGGGGGAGGCCATATTGTTGGAGAAACAGGGTAATAATGAAGCTACTGAGATAATATTATTAAGTAAGAGGATAAATTTAAAGCAATTAGGAGAAATAAGACAGTATTTAGGATTGACAATAAACAAAACCAATAGTGGCTTTAAGATATCACAAGAAGATAAAATATACCAATTGCTAAAAATGTATAAAATGGAACTTTGTAAATGGCAAAAACTCCAATGAGTAAGGAATTTTGTCACACTGATGCTCAAAGTTCAAAATTCGATAAGACTATTTATCAGTCATTAATAGGTAGTTTATTTATTTATTTATTTATTTGATTTGCCAATTGTTTACAAGATAATAAGTATAAGTGTATACATAGTTGTGAATACATGAAATGGGTACATATAAGAAAAATAAAAGAATAAGAGAAACAATAGGACAGGGACGGTAGGCACGTTGGTGCGCTTATGCACGCCCCCTACAGACCTCTTAGGAAAGGGGTGAGGTCAATAGTAGACAGTCTAAGGTTAAAGTTTTTGGGGTTTGGGGAAGAAACTACAGAGTCGGGTAGAGTATTCCAGACATTGACCACTCTATTGCTGAAGTCGTATTTCCTGCAATCAAGTTTGGTGCGGTTTACTTTGAGTTTGTATCTATTGTGTGCTCTTGTGTTGTTATGGTTGAAGCTGAAGTATTCATTGACAGGTAGGACATTGCAATGTATGATTTTATATACCATGCTTAAGTCAGACCGAAGACGGCGTAATTCAAGGTTTTCTAGTTCTAGAATTTCAAGTCTGGTGGCATAAGGTATTCTACAACGAGTAGAGGAGTGGAGAACTCTTCTTGTGAAATATTTCTGGACTTTCTCAATTGTGCTAATATCAGATACGTAATGTGGGTTCCAGACTGATGAACTGTATTCGAGTATTGGTCTAGCAAATGTTTTGTATGCTCTGGTTAGTAGTGTGGTATTACCAGAGAAAAAGCTACGTAGGATTAGGTTAACAACTCTTAATGCCTTTTTGGCTATGTAGTTGCAGTGGGCTCTAGCACTTAGATCATTAGAGGTGAGTATTCCAAGGTCCTTTACAGAGCTTGGGTCATCAACAAGTTCTTGACTATTCAGCTTGTATTTTATTTTCTGATTTTTTTTTGCCAATATGTAAGACAGAGCATTTATTTGTTGAGATTTGAAGTTGCCATTTGTTTGACCATTCTGATACATAGTCAAGATCTTTTTGTAGGGTAGCAGTATTGTCTGTGGTATTGAACAGCTTTACATCATCAGCGAAGAGAACGCAATTGCTCTTAATATGATCACAGAGGTCGTTTATGTAGAGTATGAAGAGAGTTGGTCCTAGAACACTGCCTTGGGGGACACCACTATTGACAGGTACTGGATTTGATAGGACGCTCCCGATTTTGACCATTTGTTGTCTGTTTGCCAGGAATGCTTCTATCCAGTTATTCAGTTGTCCAGAGATACCATAGGATTTTATTTTTAGGAGTAGTTTGTCGTGTACCACTGAATCAAAGGCTTTACAGAAGTCTATGTAGATTGCGTCTATTGCTTTGCCCTGGTCGAGTTGTGTCGTCCATATGTTTTTGCAGTGTAAGAGTTGTAGATTACAGGATAGTTTTTTCTGAAACCAAATTGTTTATTGGAGAGTAGGTTGTTTGTCTCTAAGTGGAGGATGATGGATTGGTTAATAATTGATTCCATGACTTTACAGGTGACGCAGCATAAGGAGATTGGTCTGTAATTTTCAACTAGGCTTGGGTCTCCCTTTTTGAAGATGGGGATGACTGTGGCTTGTGACCATAGGTTAGGCAAGGAGCTGGTCCTGAAAGATTTTTCAAAGATTATGCTTAGAGGTTTGGCTATGGTTAGAGGTTTAGAGGTTTATCATATATAAGTAATTGGTCAAGGCCAGATATTGCTTATGGCGATAATCAATTGGCGAGATTTAATGCTGAACCAAATGAACGTCACTGGCAAGCGCTAAAGTGTATATTAAGGTATCTTAAAAGGACAATGCACTATGCATTGTATTTAGAAGCCAAAAGATGATTTGATTTTAAGTGCATATGCTGATGCAAGTTTTGCAACAGACATAAATACTAGAAAATCAACTTCAGGAATGGCTATACTACTAGGTAAAACACTGATTGGTTGGAGGTCAATTAGATAGCAACACATAAGTATCTCCCCAATGGAAGCAGAATTTTCATGTCTATCATTATTATGTACTGATTTAATTCTGTATAAACAGTTGTTGTTAGATATGGGAGTAACTGTTAAAGATGCCATTGTAGTTTATGAGGACAATCAAGCAGCCATACGGTTGGCTACAGATATTGCTGTAAAGACTAGATCTAAGCACACTGGCCTTAGATATTTGAATGTTAGACAATCTGTAAAAAATGGTTTGATAAGATTGGTCTATTGCATAACTGAAGAAAATTTTGCAGATGGATTTACAAAAGCCCAAGGTGCAGTAAAGCACAAGGAAAATTGTGAAAACTATGTGTTGAAATTGTAAATAGATATATATATTATTATATTACCCAAAAGGGGAGAATGTTAGGGATAACATTGGTTACCTAACTTAGTTTGGGTAAAATAATATATATAGACTATGATTGCGTGTATCACTTTAAACTGTAAACCAAGTATTTTGGGTGCGGTTGTAAAATCACCATAAGAGGGAGCAAGAGAGCTCACTGTTTGCCCAGCTTTTACTGGAATGCTGACAATGATGGATTGATGGTGATAACTGCGTGTTTGCTGAGAGAAGAAAAGGGGTTTGATTTTTCTTCATATCTCTGACTGCAAAAGAGATATATCACTGGACTGATTGATTGTAAGTTTAATGAACTCTTTTTCTACACTGGACTTTGCAAACTGAATAACCCCCGGACTGACTGAACTTAGTGTATGACATATGGACTGTTTGACTATGCTATAACTCTTGCTGGAATAAAAACTATTTAACGTGCACAGTGTATTTGTCTTACTGAGTGTAAGCTACTACAACGTTTTGTCTCACATATCTGCCTGTCTGCTAGACTGCCGTTGCACATTCTGCTAGGGTCTATATCCCTAACAAGTCCTTGGGGTTATTTTATATAAGCAAAAAAATTTTTTTTTAAATCTAGCTTTTTTTAAAAAATTCCATTTCTCTATCTTAGAATATTAATAGATTGCACAGTGTATAGATTTGGAATGGTTATTCTTCCCAGTTCTCTTCATGTATCCATGGAATCAAACAGGATTTGAAGGGACTTTTTAGTTCAATGGCCCACCCAGTGATGGGTCACCCACAATGCCGAGACACAACCTATTGTGGAAATTGCAAGCACTTTCTTTCTTTCCCTCCCATTGGGGCCTTAACTGCAGGATCTGCAGAGCAGAATTGCCAATAAACAATATCCTTGACTCAGCAACATATAGAAGGAGAGGCAAACAGAGAAGTTCAGAAGCAGGAGCAGGAGCAGCAGCAGCAGCAGCAGCAACAACAACAGCAGCAACAACAGAAGGCAGAAGGAATGAACCTCAAAGAGGCTGAAAGTATAGAGACTAATGGGGAAAAGAACTACTTCAAAAGGAGCAAGATCGCCACCTGATGGCCATTAAATGTGACAACAGAGAAGAAAAAATAGAAATCCCAGAGAGATAAAAGAACATGATGTGTAAGAAGAAATCGTCAATGTATACTAGATAAATGTTGTCAAGTATAGATAGGGTTCCTCAAAGTGGTCACTATTAACTCCCAATGGGTTAGTGTATTATTAGTCTTATTTGTAGCGCTTTGTTTAAAGTAATATTTATTACATTGTTTAATTATGAGTACAGTATCCCAAAACTATCCCATACAATCAAAGACCTTAATAAAGCAGGATTCCAATTCACAGAATGGAGTTTATAATATGCACATTGAAGCAAACATGACAGTACGTTTTGCAGATCTCCAAATGAAATATATGGCAATTGGACAGGTATCTAAACAGTTATACGGGTATCTATAACAGTTTCTAAAACTTGTGCATTGAAATAAACACTGAGCAGGGCTCTAAAGTCAGAAGTATTTAAAAGACTTAAACAATTAAAGTGTGGCTTTATAATCTCTCTTTCTCTCTCATTATGTACTAATCAACACATTAAATAAGATATCTCGACTTTCAAACTTGTATCAATCAGAAAGACTAGGGTTGAACGTAGCACAATTTAATATCAAAGTTTACAATAAAATGCTTTGAGATTTGTTTTAATGAAAAGGCATTTATTAACAGTGCATTAGTGAATGAATTGATGGTTTCAGACTCAAATTAATGGGATTTAGTAAATTAAGATTTCAATAGTTCTACTTATGCTTGGAACCAACTCTATTAGTTAGCATAATTCCCAGGGTTATCTGTTAAAATGAGCCAATGTTTTAAGGAAATTAAGCTTTGACTTACTTATTTTTTGATAATTGTTCAACTCAAACAAAAAACTGAACTTGCTTGTAACAACAGTTGAGATTGCTAACTTGTCCTCTATTACTTCTGAAACATTTGAGAACAGCTTTCAAGAAAACTGATTATATTACAATTGATTGATAACTTATCACTGATTTTCTTTGCTATTTTCTTAGCAAAACTTCAATAATCACTCAACTTCTTTAGTTTTTTTGTTTTTAAATCAAGGGCATATAGTATTTATATCTAATTAAAAAATTGCCAGCAAAACAATTGTTGATTTTTGGTATGAATAATGATATAGGTAAACAAAAGTAACCCCAAAAAATCAGTGGAGGGCAGCTATTGGGAATATAAAGCTAGGGACACACCAGTAATAACTCTGCATATAATTTTTGGGTCATATTGATGAAGACCCTGTACATCCAGGTCCCCAAACTTGCCAACTTTAAGACTTGTGGACTTCAATTCCCAGAATTCTGGCTATGCTGGCTGAAGAATTCTGGGAGTTGAAGTCCACAAGTCTTCAGGTTGCCAAGTTTGGAGACCTTTGCTGTACATCATGAAGTGGGTTATTCTGACACTGATGTATCTCCACCTATTAGAGGAAGTAGAGAGGGTGTGTGTTTCAATCAATTGTGATAGGATTAAGGATCTATCAAGGTTGGCTAATCAAAGTCATAATCTTCACTTTTTATGTCAAAATTAAAGCATAAGGCTTTGTGAATGTACTTCTTCTGTTGCACACAGTTCCTTGCTTTAATAGCAACTAGCAGGTTTTTTCATTAGTAATTTTCAGTGACAATGTAAAGTGACAAAAAGGATGCAACAGTAACGCAGAAAGGATAAGAAATGTATGCTTCCAGCTGATCATGAAGGTTTTTTTTTTTTTTGTATCTTGTGGAAAGGAAAGGAAAATCCCTCCGGGACCCCTTAAAGAAAAAAGGGATGATGGAGAAAGGAATGAAGAAGGACGGAGAATCTTTCAAAAAAATGTGAAGAGAAAAGGCATGTTGGAGTAATTCCTGAAGAAATAAATGGTTCTTCCTGCTCCAAAGTACTACTAAATCTGAACTGGCATTTCTTATTAACTAACAACAAATGTTTGTGAATGTTAAAAATAATACAAAAATAATACAGATACCCTCTTTGAAAAAAACAGTTTTTCTGATTTAGGAAATAAATGAACTTGTTAATTAGTTGCTGAACTCACCAAAGGTATGGCATAATTTAACATCTCATTCATGAGATAAGATTTTCCAAGCTGACAGTGTCCAGATGAGTTAAATAACAATTCCCATCCTTTCTAATCAGCCACTGGTTGTTAGTTTTCAGAAAGATGAATTGAATAACCATTGCATGCATTCAGAGACTGATGTCACTGGAACATCTTTTCTTTGTTCATTATAGCAGTGATGGGTTTTTCCCCTTATTACATTCCAATTGAACTATTGTTTCTGTCTCTGATGTTATATGAATAGTCAGACTGACAGACTGGTAACAGACGATATCAAAGATGGATTTAATTTCCATATTATGATTTCTTCTATTAAAAATGTTGTGTTCCTGTATATTCTTGACATGCGTTTAATTATTTTCCCAGTAGATCTTTTTTAACAGCTATTCTAGAATTGAGAGCAATGAGGCCAAAGAAAGCTGGTGAGAGAATAATTTCCATTAAAAATATAAATGAACTGACTTTATATATATATAAATAAACTGACTTTATAAATCTTCCCTGAAAGTTTATGTGATGACCCAGGGTGTAACACAAACGTAACAAAATCCAAAATGTAAATAAATGTCCTTTAATGCCTCCAATTTGGCCCCACTGTTCAATAATACTCAGTTGGAGATAAAACGTACTCAAAAATAGTCTTCAAAAGAAAGCAATACAGTCTGAATTTAATGAGCAGATAGAGGTGAAATAAAAAACCAAACAAACTTCAATGATGAAATTTCCACAATGGAACAGGAGAAGTATTTACCAAATTCAAGGAGATAACAAGGCACAGTCTGCTGGAAGGACGCCAACCAAGATAACTTCAGACCAAAATAAAACACGCTTTGTTCCAGTATTTGCCAGTACGCACGTCCAAACTCTTATTCAGTTCTCACACCTGCAGCCCATGAAGAGGATCAAGACCCTCTCCTCCTGAGGAGACCATGTCTCTTCCTTATCCTCTCCTCCCTGCGTGCCCTAGGAAGGATAGGGGGTGGGCCTCGGTCCTCCTCTGACTGCTCAGCCAGCCTCTGCCCTTCCCCAGCCTCCTCCACAACCTCCAGAGCCACACTCCCACTCCCTGTTGGCTGTTTCTCATCTCCCTCAGAGTCAGACTTCACCAGGGGCATGACAGTTTAAGGCTCTCAAATTTTTAATCCTTCAGAAAAAACTCCAGAGCTAGTTTTCTGTTCATCTGTTTCTATAGCCACAAATCTTTTAAAACTTTAGCATATTTATTTTGTAAAGGAAATCAAGCCTTACTGTTCTTTAGAAAGACAGATACTGAAGCTGAAGCTCTTTGGCAAACTAATGACAATTAAAATCTCATTGGAAAAGACACTGATGTTGTGAAAAATTTAAGACAAAAGGAGAAGGAGACAGCAAAGGATGAGGTGGAAAGAATAGTATCATCGGCACAATGAACATAAATGTTGGCAA
>NC_142011.1:50236182-50266768 GCF_049901735.1 Notechis scutatus
GAAACAAGTCATCAGGATTTTGACTGTATTTCTATTTTAAATTAACCAGATGACTTTGTATGCATTAATAATGCAGCTGGGGAGAATAATGCACCAAGAGAGGGGATAGCGAGGTCCGTGGACATTTTATTTATTTAAACAATATAGCATAATATTCTCATGTACATTTCATTTCTCAGGCTATATTTATTTTTCCATTTTGTATTATTTCTCCCCCCCGCCCCAAGTGTTTGAGGAAATATTAAAATACTTAGATCAACGAAGAGAAGCATCCAGTGTTGATATTCCTTTTACAAAATTTTGAATATACAGTATTTAATAGATGTTTGAATATGTCTCAAGTTTTATGTACAAAAAAAATCTGTGGTTGGGGAAGGAATGTTACTTTATGCCATATAAGCTTCAAGTGGACCATGTAGTACCTTCTAAATAAATGATTATAGTGTACAAAAGTGAATGAACATGGCTTCAGTGTTGAGTTCTGCATTTTACAAGTGCCTTACTTCTCACTATGTTTATTATCTGTTCCTGAGTTCTTCAGCTGAAGGTATAATTAGTTGATAAAAATAGAGATGTCAAAGCTTGGCTCTAGTATTGTAACATATCTTTAAGTCTATGGTCAGGTATGTTATACCTAGCTATGTTGCACCATGAAAGAGTAGAAAAGAAGTAGATCTTTATACAGCAGTTCTGATATTTGAACTTATACGGTGTGCATAATCATAGGTCCCTGTGCTCCCAGTTTTGTTCCTAGCCTTAAATTAATGCACACTTCTGTGATTTGTTTGATTGTGCCAGCTCTCAATTATACTTTATTTAGGATCTACAAATCCTTAAAACAACTTAAAATGTTCTGCGTTAGGAAAGTATACTTGAGCTAGCTGTATGAAAGAACATTCAGGAAGAACTTATCAGCTAGCATTGGTCTTATATTTATATGAACCATAAAAAGTACTAGTAGTCCTTGGTTAACAACTGGCCTTTTTAGCAACCTTTCAATTTCAAGTAAAGTATATTGAAACATATATTTGACAATATGCAAGAGTGCACACAGAATTTCTGTACTCCTTCCTTAGCCTTGAATACATATGTCCTTGAATTGTGATGGGATGAGTGAATTAATTATAGAAGAAATGCTTCCCTTCAAGATAAGAGTTTTAATAGTTTTTCTGGCAATTAGATTCCAGAACTTGTCAGAAATTTCAGAAAAAAACTTAACAGGATGTAAAAGTTTGGGAACAAGCAGAATATTTTAATTTGTTCTTAAAACCTTCCTAAACTGGTTAGCTTATCAACATAAACTTGTGTTCAGAGGATTAGGTCCAAGGATAAGCAGAAAGGCAACTGCCTTAATTTAGGTAAAACTGATTAACGTGCTGTCATAAAATCCATTTTTAATTCAATCAAGAATGCTAACATTCTTAATTTTAAATGGTTGTATCTTCATTTCTTTAAAGAAATTTTTTGATAAAGTTCAGATTTGAAATGCATAACAGTGTAAATATTTTTTTAAATCCTTTCCATTCAGTTGTATAACAATATATTAGCTAATGGCAACCTGGAGCATCTGTCAATCATGGTGATGGCAAAAATGTGACAATAAGTAAAAATAAGATTTGATGGTACAACTTAAAATTTTCTGCATTAGGAAAGTATACTTAAACTAGCTGTATGAAAGAATACTCAGGAAGAACTGATGAGCTAGTATTGGTCTTATAGTATATATTGACAAGGTGCAGGTAGCCCTTGGTTGACAACTGTCCTGCTTAGCAACCTTTCAAACTTACGACAGCTCTGGAAAAGTAGTTTTACAAGTGGTTCTTGCATTTATGACAGTCATTGCATCCTACAGTCACATATTGCTATCTGTGAGCTTCACAGCTAGCTTCCACAAGTAAAATAGCTGGAAAACAAGCTGGCAGTAAATTGCAAGTCACAGCCACTATGATGTGCTTAATAAACTTGAATGATTCATTTAATGATCACAGTGGTACTGGCAAAAGTCAACATGATCACATGTTTCACTTAATGACCACATCGCTCATTGATGGTACTGCCAGTCACAATCAGGATCATTAAATGACTATCTGTAGTCCATAATTCTTTTTAAAGTGGCTGATTGTATTGTCATCACAGTTTTGTGTCCCAACAGCTATGCATTTTTTCTTACCCAGGAGTTAGCTAAGTAACTCAGTAGCTTTATTATGTTTACTTAAGAGAAGTAAATAATTTCCTATTACTATTAAAGTATCAGTATAATACATTTTCTGACTGATACATAGCAAAATGTGTTTAATTACACCTACTCTCCCACTTGGTTAAGCGACCAAGTTCCTTTCCAAAGACAAGTTCATTAAGTGAAATGATCACTCAGTGTACACATAGCTGGGGGAGATTACTGGTTACTGCCAACTCATTCAAACAGCTTTTTTCATGTAACTACACCAGCATAACTGTCACTTCAGCATGCAATGTTGTAAAGTGCACAAAATTTGGTTGTAAATACGTACGTGAAAATAAAATGATTTTATTTTCCTTATTGCGATATTTGTGAGTGGTTGCTAACTGAGGTTGTTGCTAAATGACGAATGGGTATAATAGATTATCTAAAATGCTAAGCTTGTCATCTGGAAAGCTGACACCCAGGTTTGAGATCCAATGCCATGCAACAGGGGTGAGCTCCTATTACTTGCTCCAGCTCCGGCCCACCTAGCAGTTCGAAAGCATGCAAATGAGAGTAGATAAATAGGAGCCACCTCAGTGGGAAGGTAACAGCATTCCGTGCACCTTTGGCATTCCATGCACCATAGTCATGTTGGCCACGTGACCATGGAAATACTGTTACCTTTAGACAATGCTGGCTCCCTCAGCTAAGAAATGGAGATGAGTGTTGGACATGACTGGATAGGGGAAACTTTTACCTTTAAAACATTTCTATACTGCTGTTAAATTTCCATAATGTTCTGTTTCAGGCTACACACTCATAAACGCACTGAGGAATTTGCAAACTTTACTAGATTTTCAAGGAAATAAATAGCAAAGGAAAGGTGTGTGCAAATGTGTGTGTGCACACATAAGAAATCACATCCCCATTATCCCACCAAGCTTGCCTTGAGCTAGTCCAAATCCAAAACAGTAGGTATGAGATGTCAGGCAAAGTTCAAAGGCCCAAATGTCATAGCAGGGTTTTCAGCTGGACCAGGTCCAGAGTCAGTCATAAGATTTCAAGTTAGGAGGCAAGGTATGTTGAGTTTAGGTTAACAAATAGTTATTGCCAATAGAGGGGCTTGAGCCTGCTACTCTTCTTACATAGAAGCAACTCAGGAACTGCTCATTTGGAAGGGTGCTATTCCTTTCTTGCAAGGAGATTTGCAGAGTGCCTTTGTTCTGCCCTGCTCTCTCTGTATGGCAAGCCATTGCATACAGGGAAACAGCTGAGGCTCCTCGACTTCTAAGACTGGCAGCAGACAGACCTGGTTATTGGGCAGCATTGCCTCTGTCTGCATCTGCTCAGGCAGCAGTTTGCCCAGCGACTCTGGAACTGATTGCTTGCTATTGGTTTCCTTGTCACAGTCTGAGCTGGCAATGATACATGGAGATTTATAATAACACACAGAATCTAGGTTCCGAGCCATTTTAGGTTTACATTTTGAATTGTGTTTGAGTATACAAGCCAGTTTTAAAGAGCTCAATAGGGATTAATACGATTTTTACCATAGAAGTTTCCAGAGCTGGTTAATATTCCAGAGCTGGTTTAATATTAGCCAGATTTCTCTGTTCAGGAATAGTTGCAGCTAAAATACAGTAACCAGTCTTAACAGGTAAAATTGGTCACAGATCTGGATTAGTGATCCCTTCTAGATGGTGATATTAATTCTTCATAAACAGGAGCCTATCAGGGAAGAAATGTCAAAATGGTAGCCAGTGACCACAGTGGAACGAAGAGCTGGCTAATAGTCCAGCTCTTTGTAATTCAGGCCATCTATTTTGAGAGCCTGTTCAAAATAATACAGTGGTCATTAGTATTGAAAGCCACTGAATGATCAAGAAGAAGTAGCACAGCTGTACTCCTTGTCTTCTCCTTACATAGATTACATGAAAGACAGTGAACAAATTCTTAGGCAAGAATCACATATGCATCAAAGTTTTATAGCAATTTTCTTCAGCATTTTAAGGTTCACACATAGTTACTACAGTGCAATGTTATTCTATTCAGATTCTTCAGGAATGATTGTCCCTTAGAGCAGGGGTCGCCAACCTTTTGGACCTCAGGGATCACCAAACTCATAATTTTAAATCCTGCGGACCAGAGACCCTTGGAAAATCCCCAAAAATGGCTGCAGGAAAATTCCCCACCCCGTTTTCCTACTGATCGATCATTTTTAGGTTCGCAGGATACCGTCTCCAGCTCCATTCTTTGGGGGTGGGGGGGTGGGGTGGAGACAGAGAGACTTTTGGCTTCATGCAAGGAAAGCAGCAGAAGCAGCAGAAGTCTTCCTTTTTGTCCCCCAAACTCCACCAGAAATGAGTCTTTGCTGGTGCAGCCTCTTGGAGCAGGATGCCTTGCAGGGTCCCAAAGACTCATTTCTGGCGGAGTTTGGGGGACAGAAAGAAAGACTTCTGCTGCTTTCCTTGTGTGCAGCCAAAAGCAGCAGAAGAAAAAAGCAGAAAGAAGCAGCCCGGTGGCCAGGCCAGGTGCATGGGGCAATTTCCACCCCTTTGCCTTTCCCCCCTCCCTTCACTACCTCGTGTTGCTCACAATGCAAGCAACACAAGCCTTGTGTTACCGCGGGCCATGTGGGCAGTGCAGCCTTGTGTTCCCACGCAGCCTGGATTAATTGCTTTGGGGGGGTGCTTTGAGGGTAACATTCCTCTGCGGACCACCAAAATTTTCTCGCAAACCACCAGTGGTCCCCGGCCCACTGGTTGGCGACCACTGCCTTAGAGCAGGTGGGCTTTCTTATAAGAAGAAATGTATTACCTTTGAATCCAGATGCTGATTATATGTAATCCTCAAGTTATGACTACAGTTGGAACCAGAATTTTGGTTGCTAAATGGTATGGTATGGTCATTAAATGAGTCATCATATGATTGGACCCGACTTTCTGACAATTTTTTACCATGGTTCTTAAGTGAATCACAGTGATCATTTAGTGACTCATATGGTAGTTATTTATTAAGAAAATTTATATGGCCATTCAACTCCAGGTGGTTTACATAAATTAAACAAATCACATGCTAATCCTACTTCTCCAATTAAGTTTCCAACAATTGTTCGTTGGAAACTTGCTGGAACAGTTGCAGATTGCAATCATGGGACTAAAGAATGCACAACCAGTCATAAATGTAAGACAGTTGCCAAGCAGTTGAATTGCAATGACATGGTCATGGGGGCGGCGCACTGGTTGTAACTTCAAGGATAGATCATAAATAACTTTTTCCAGGCTATTTTATGAGTGGAGAGTATGGAGAGGAAGGGATTACAGAAAAGTAAGCAATCACACAATGGGGAATGCACACTGAAAGGAATGTGGTGGTATGGGGAGAAGTGAAATTATAAAAGAGTAAGGAGGCACACAATGAGATGGTGCTGGAGGAGAAGGAGCCACAAGCATGCAAAGCAAATGGCCCAATGTATGCCTGCTTACATTGGGCCATTGTGTGCCTGCTTACTCTCTTATAATCCCTTCCTCTCCAGTGAATGTAAATACAAACATTACTTTCCTTCTTGCTAATTATTCCAGTAGTGGGGGAAGCAATCAAAAGCACGAGGGATGGGGAAAAGGAAAGCGCAGTTCCAGTTATATGATATGGTTACCCATTTAGGTACTGTTTTGCTTAATAAGAGAGCTGCTGGTCCCGGATGCAGTCATTAAAATGTATAACAACTTTTTATGATAAGGGAGAAATAACGTATTCCAATATATAATATATTCAATTGAAATATGATGGACAAGATAGATAAATCTTCATGCCAGTAGGTCAAAGAGAAGATAAGCACTAGATTTGTGTCAGCCATTTGAGGCAATCCAGGTCAAGAAACAGATTCCCAAAGTTTGGACTGGAACTACATTGATAGAAGCTATAGTAACAGATACATGAAAGCTGCATTTTCCTTCATCTCGTGGTTACATGACTGCACTTCGAGCACTCAGCAACCAGGCTGCATTTATGGCTGTCTGGAACGTCCTGCAGTTGTCACCATATTCTACAATAGTTTTGCCAAAAGTGGCATTTACTTCTGATTTTTGGCAAAACCTTGCTCACAGCAAGCTGTTGGTTTGCATAGTGGTTGCAGTGGTTGCTTAATGACAATAGATTCACTTACTTAATGATTATGGTGATTCCCTTAAAGACTTTTGCAAAAAGGTCATAACATCATATGACCAACTTGTATTATGACTACCATGAGTTACGACCGTGATAGGCAAGATCTATTATGATAATGAGGGTTACTAGTACATGTTCAGTTATTGTTTTATGCTATTGATATTATTATTATGGAAGCCATTTGACCATGGCATCTTTTATAAGTAATTTATATAGAAAGACTTATTCTACTTTAGTCACTATTGTATAGAAACATGTGAACTTAGTAATATGAAGAAGCTCGTATTATACAGGTAGTCCTCCCTTAATGCCCGAATTACTGAATTGTGTTCAGTAACCAAAATTACAAAGGTGCTGAATTAAGGGACATAAACCAATGCCTGAAGTTATGAATGTTGCAGCACCCTACAGTCCTATATAGCAATCTGGGCTGTTGGCAACCCATTTGAATTCACAATGGGATGCCAAGGTCCTCACAATCGATCATGTGATTGCCATTTGCAATCTTACCTGTCAGCTTCCTCTGAAAGTCAACAGGGAAGCAGACAAGGAAGATTGCAAGCTGTTGTCGCAGGACTCCTTCTGGTTCCTGGGGGATGGCTAAAAATGGTCCATCAGGACCCATTATGGGATTAACCTTTTTCAGCCAGTCTTTTAGGGAGTGGAAGGACTGCCAGATTGATTTTGCCTCATAAACGGTGCCTCATAAACGGCCCTTCTGCTCTCAAAAATGCTGGGTGAAAACTCTATGACAAAAGCCAAGGGGGATTTTAGGACAAGGTGTTTGCCAGCCTGGAGTGTCTGGACCCGTGCTGGCTCCAAACGCCCCATCCTAAAATCCCATTTAACTTTGTCATGGTTTTTTTCAGCCAATGCCTTTGAGAGTGGAAGGGCTGCATGTCAGATTTATTTTGCCCATGTGGGATAGAATCTCTCTCCCAAGCAGCCTTGCCATTCTCAAAGGTGCTGGTTGGAAAAAGCCTTTCTACCCTTCAGAAGAATAGCATTTACTAATTTTCTAGCCAGAAAGCTAGTGAATACAGTATTTCTAAAGGCTAGAAAGGCCAACACAGAGAGTAAAGGGGAAACGGCATGCTGGGACACGGAAAGGAGGCTCAAGTGCTTGGGATCAGAGCTTCCTTTCTCTGGCCCAGCAATGTGGATTCCTTCTACACACAGAGAGCCGAGGACGACCTGCAATTGCCTGGAAAAAGGACTCCTTGAGTTCCAAGCTTTGTTTCTCATGTCCCTTTGTGTGCATGAATGGGAGTTGAGTGCCCTCTTTTGGCAGGTAGCTCTTCTGTGTTATCAACGTAGTGACCCTTGAAGTTGGTTAGAAACTGCATCTGGGAGGGCTGGGATTGTGGTCATTGAGCAAGATGGTCATGTAGGTGCTTCACTTAATGACTGCAATGAATTAGCACCAAAATTTTAAGTCCAGTTGTGATTATAAGTCATGGAATACCTCTGTGTATAAGGCCCCTTGAAACAGAAGGAAAAAATCTCTGTTTCCTTTCACGGGAGTACATTAATTAGATAAACCTCATTTCATAATTATAAGCTCCTTCACAATTGTAAGTTGTGAAAATGTCTTACAAACAAACAAACTTCTTTGCATGTATTTATGAGATTATAAATATGTTCATAAAGACATACCATCTTAAGCATACTTCAATAAATCTTTTTCCAGGTAGAGACTTTTTTAAAGCAACATTTGCCATTTACATTTGATGGTAAGAGTAATGCAGAGAGGTGAAGCATTTCTTCTTAGGTTATTATTTCCCAGAGTTCAACATGCTATGATTTAAATATATACCTGGAAGACTTGATGAAATAGACTGAAATTTCAATGTCTGATTTGTTACTGGTTCTGTAATCATTTCATAACTTTAAACATCTGTGTTTTGCTGCAGCATAATTACACTGTACACTCTGGTTGGTTTTTTGTTCAGCTTTGTGGCAAAGAGCACTTGTTCAGTTGAACTTCAGTTAAATATTTGCTTTGTCATCATGACTCTGCTCATGTTTTTTTCATCCTCCTTGTTGTAATCTGTTATCTCTTCAGGTTGACATCAACTTTTTACTGAACCAATTGTATAATTTTTTAAAAAATGTTTTCACTGAAGTTTGGTTTAGGAAAAATGCTTAGTTGAAAAGATAGTTTGCTTTTCAATTTGTTTTAGCCTCGGTTACATATTAGCTGGAACAGATACTGAAACCATTCCAAGTAGCAATGCTGGGTGATGAAATATGACACATGGAAGGGAAGAGAATTGGCAATCAGCCTTGATGCATAAATAGCCCTTTCCCCTTTGAAGTATGTTTACAAGATTGAAAATAATAACATTGGAAGGTGTTTTTTTCTTTAATTTGAAGAAGCAATTAAAATGCTTTTCTAATGTATATTGTAAGCTGTGATTCTCTGTAAATATGCAGTTTTCTTAGTATTCATGTACTTTTTATGCATTTTGTAATATTTCTGGATTTTGAAGCAAGATGTCATGGCAATTATTGGAGAAATATTCCAAATGTAATCCTGTGGCCTTCGTTGTTTTTACTAATCAATTTTGTCTTTTATCACAATTGAAGTAATGTGTTTAAATGAAGCAAATTAACTGACTGATTTTAACAGGTGTTGCTTCATTCATCTGATTGTAAGTTAGCATAAATCTTACTTGATATATTGATTTATCTATTATCCTCTTAAACCATGCAATAAAGAGAAGCAATAAGCAGCTAGTAAAGTATTTATCCTCACTTAGTAATTGTCAACTTGGATCTATCCCATAGCATTTGACTGAGCCAGCTGTTTAGAATATAATCCTCTCTTTCTCGAAAAAATCTTGATAGCTTATTTAATGCAGTTGACTACCTAGATGATTGACTGCTATGGCATCTAATTGTATCATTTTGCAATCTAAAAATAATATTTTTCACATCATGTTTTAAGTCTTGATGGTCTGGTTATATTTATTCACTGTTTTATTCAGTACAGGGTTTGCTTATAAATATGTAAAAAACAGAATAAAAGCAGAACTAGCCAGTCATCACTTTTAAGAGCTGCAGAAAGAACCTTCCCCTTAACAACTCAAGGTGAAGATTATATGCCTTAGTGAGAAGCAGGGATGTGGAAGCAACCATTACAATATAATGGAGGGGGGGATGGGAGATAATCTCCAGAATTTTGTGGTAAGAGTTGAAATAGAACTACAGGTAGATTTCACTTACTGACTGCCTTGTTCATTGATGGCTCAAACTTACTATGGTGCTGACTTTAACAACCAAGGCTCACATTTGTTTCACCATGTCCCTCTGTCATGTGATTGCCACTCGTATATATTGTCTTGTGATTGACCTACTGTTTTTCCTTTTCCCCCCTTTACAGAGTGGAGAGATTGGTGGCGAAGAGATGTACAAGAGAGTACGCAGGTGCACAATGGGGAATACTTCAGACTATTTGGGTAGTACGCTTGCAACTCCCACCATGGTCAGGGGTGCCAATACTATCACCTTCCTTTCAATGTGTATTCCCCATTGTGTGCCTGCTTATTTTTCTGTAAGTGGGTGGTGGTGGTGATGGTGTTCAAGCCCAGGACACTGCTTGGGTTTTTTCTCTTTTTTCTCTCTCCCATCCTCCCTTGCAGAACAACAAGATAGCTTAAGCAAAGGGTGAGGGGGGGAAACATACCTATATTTGGTTGAGAACAAAGTCCCTAAAATGGAAGAGAGGCATTAAATGAATGTTCTCTGCTAGGTAATTGACTATTAGCTTTATCCATAGAGGTTGTTTAAATTATTCTTTGATTGCTATTCAAAGTTTTATAACGTGAGAGATAAATTGCCAGTATAGTCTGATTATATTCTACACCATAAAAGAAAGTCCCTGAGTTGAGGTCTATCACCTGATGACTTTATGGACATGTCCATGCAAGTTCTTGGGCAACAGTACTGAGGAAGATAGCTGTTGCCTTCTTGCAAGGTGTTTGTTCAATTTCTTACAGTGTTCCCTGAAAATCTTCCATTTAAGTGCTTTCGATTCTTTTGTTCCTCAAAATATGTTTCTGTGTGTATTCTTTTATTCTTTTATTACATTTATAGTTTAACTTTTGTAATGACCTCAAGACAACATATATAGTACCAGGTATTTTTCTTCATACCACCATAGTGTGATATGTTGGGGTGACAGAAAATGACTGACCCAATGTTATCTAGCAAGCTTCTGTGGCTGGTATAGGCTTCCGTGGGGTGTGTGGTGGGGAGAGAAGCAGGAGTGAGCTACAGCAACCTTGTGGTGGGCTGTAAGGGCGAATGACCATGGGCCTGCTGCAGTCGTCATAATTTTTAAATGGGGACATAAGTAGCTTTTGGTGAGTTGGTCATAATTTAAAACGTTTGTTAAATGGCCTGTCGTACCTCAAGAATTAGCTGTATTTTTTTTCCTGGGTAGCATAGATCTTTGATTCCTGCTAAATGGGAATTGGAGAAGTTGTTGCCAAAACAGAATGTTAATGACATTGTGCAAGCATTGATATTGGGTAGGGGAGCAAAGTGTACAATTTGTTCTTAAAGAGTGCAGTATTGAATCTTTAATTTGTGACAGACCTGGGAAAAGATCAAATCGGTATACTGAATCTTACTTTGACTGGTGTCATTCCAGTCTCCAGTCTATTTACATTAAAAAAATATAAGAAAGAAAATAAAAATGAATATAAAGTAAGAAGGAAAGAAATCAAAGATCTAAAAGTGCAAAAGCAATGGAAAAAGCAGATACATAGCTTCCAGTCTTCTTTACAGAAGTTATAAGTGCAGTTATAAATTTAATTCTAGCTCTATGGTTAAAACATACATTGCTCAAAAAAATAAAGGGAACACTTAAATAACACAATGTAACTCCAAGTCAATCACACTTCTGTGAAATCAAACTGTCCACTTAGGTAGCAACACTGATTGACAATCAATTTCACATGCTGTTGTGCAAATGGAATAGACAACAGGTGGAAAGCATAGGCAGTTAGCAAGACATCCCCAATAAAGGAGTGGTTCTGCAGGTGGTGACCACAGACCACTTCTCAGTTCTTATGCTTTCTGGCTGATGGTTTGGTCACTTTTGAATGCTGGTGGTGCTTTCACTCTAGTGGTAGCATGAGACGGAGTCTACAACCCACACAAGTGGCTCAGGTAGTGCAGCTTATCCAGGATGGCACATCAATGCGAGCTGTGGCAAGAAGGTTTGCTATGTCTGTCAGCATAGTGTCCAGAGCATGGAGGCGCTACCAGGACACAGGCCGGTACATCAGGAGATGTGGAGGAGGCCGTGAGAGGGCAACAACCCAGCATCAGGACTGCTACCTCCACCTTTGTGCAAAGAGGGACGGGAGGAACCCTGCCAGAGCCCTGCAAAATGATCTCCAGCGGGCCACAAATGTGCATGTGGCTGCTCGGTCAGAAACAGACTCCATGAGGGTGGTATGAGGGCCCAGCGTCCACAGGTGGGGGTTGTGCCTGGCCCAACACTGTGCAGGACGTTTGGCATTTGCCAGAGAACACCAAGATTGGCAAATTCGCCACTGGCGCCCTGTGCTCTTCACAGATGAAAGCAGGTTCACACTGAGCACATGTGACAGGCGTGACAGAGTCTAGAGATGCCATGGAGAATGTTCTGCTGCCTGCAACATCCTCCAGCGTGACTGGTTGGCAGTGGGTCAGTAATGGTGTGGGGTGGCATTTCTTTAGGGGGCCGCACAGCCCTCCATGTACTCGCCAGAGGTAGCCTGACTGCCATTAGGTACCGAGATGAGATCCTCAGACCCCTTGCTGGTGTGGTTGCCCTGGGTTCCTCCTAATGCACGACAATGCTAGACCTCATGTGGCTGGAGTGTGTCAGCAGTTCCTGCAAGATGAAGGCATTGATGCTATGGGCTGGCCCGCCCCTTCCACAGACCTGAATCCAATTGAGCACATCTGGGACATCATCCACCAATGCCACGTTGCATCACAGACTGTCCAGGAGTTGGGGGATGCTTTAGTCTAGGTGTGGGAGGAGATCCCTCAGGAGACCATCCGCCACCTCATCAGGAGCATGCGCAGGCATTGTAGGGAGGTCATACAGGCACGTGGAGACCACACACACTACTGAGCCTCATTTTGACTTGTTTTAAGGACATTACATCAAAGTTGGATCAGCCTGTAGTGTTTTTTTTCCACTTTAATTTTGAGTGTAACTCCAAATCCAGACCTCCATGGGTTGCTAAATTTGATTTCCATTGATAATTTTTGTGTGATTTTGTTGTCAGCACATTCAACTATGTAATGAACAAAGTATTTACTAAGAATATTTTATTCATTCAGATCTAGGATATCTTATTTTTGTGTTCCCTTTATTTTTTTGAGCAGTGTACATCTTTTTTCCTATAATCAGTTGTTTCTAATCATTAAAACCATAAATCATATCTTCCATTTTTTTCTGTCTCACACAAGTCTAAAGAGGTTTCCAGTCAGCAATAAAGGCAGATATTTTCTCTGATCAAAGGAATCCATTTGGCCATCTCAACAAGTTGCATATTTTTCACTAACTATTCTTCCATTGTGAGTAGTACCAAATCTCTCCATCTTTTTCTTTTTTGTTGTCTTCCTATACCTTTCATGCTTTAGTTTCTAATGGCACTCTGAAGTTATAGTCAGCATCACAATTCACATCTCCATAGTTACAGTCAACATCACAGTCTGGCTCACAGTATGTATAACATTTGTTTTGTAAAATCTACCAATTACCTGTACTCTTTGATAATAAACAAAAAAAATTCCCATGAATGTCTGAAATATTTGGTTCATTTGTCTAATTTATTCAAAAAATAACTGTCCCGGAATCCATTTTAAACTTTCCTACATCAACTCCTTGTTTAGCTTTTTGCTAGAAATTCTTAAGTTTTTAAATTTAAAATATTTTATCTTTATTGGTTAGTAATCCAGAAAAAATGATAAATCACCTAGACCCATGATAATGAACCTATGGCATGCAGAGCCATTTGTGCAGGCACACAAGTCCCAGCCAAACTTACATGCACTATGCATACGCGCACCTCCCAGCTGATTTTCAGCTCGTTTTTCAGCCTCCAAAGGCTGCAAAGGCTTCCCTCGAGTCCCCAGGAAGACGAAAACGGCCTCAAATGAGCTGAAAATCAGCTTGGAGGTGCGCACATGCTCAATGCCGGTAATGGGGCAGCAGGGGGGTTGTTGCATGTGCAGGGGAGCAGGCGCATTGCATTGTGGGTGCCGGCACATGCGCGCTATTGGATGCATGCGCTTTTGTCACACCACAACAAAAAGGTTCACCGTCACTGACCTAGACTCCTATCCTCTTACTCTGAATATCTCTTTCTCTTTATTTATTAGATTTTTATTCTGCCTTTATTATTTTGAAAATAATTCAAGGCAGTGAACATACATAATGCTTCTTCCTCCTCCTCTTTTCCCTACAATAGCAATCTTTGAGGTGTATTGGACTGAGAGACAGTGACTAGCCCAGAGTTACCCTGCCAACTTTTCTTTAGTTGTAAATTAGTTATATCCAAAAGTGATTATGAAATAAGATATGACTGAACTTTTTGTTCATATAATCTACATTATATTCTGTGCAAAATACTGTGTAGGTTATATATTTTGTGTCAAAATATTGTAGTATGTATTGATATAAGTTTTATTTAATCCCATAAAGCATATGATACTATCTTATATTTTTTGCCTCGGTGTATGTAAATGGTGCTGTCTTTCTCCTTTACTTTCTAACCTGCCTTTTGAACTTTTTGCTTGTGTCATGAGAAATTTTGAAAACATTAAAGAGATTAAACAAGGAAAAGTTCAATATAACTTTCTGCTCTATGCACATAATATATTTTATTTTCTCTATGAGGCAAATTCATTAATTATCTAATTTCACAAATATGTTAAGTTTGATATCTTGCTTGGTTACTTCATTATTTTTTCTTCCATTCAATCATGTTCAATTGTGGAGGCTACCTGAGCCAATTCCTGCAGTTTTCTTGGCAAGGCTTTTCAGAAATTGTTTGCCATTGCCTTTTTTCTAGACTGAAAGAAAGTGACTGGTCCAAGGCCACCCAGCTGGTTTTGTGCCTAAGGCAGGACTAAAACTCAGTTTCCTATTTTTTAGTTTAATTGCTACATCAAACTGTTTCTGGTTACTTCATAACTTGGAGCAAATCGGAGTTGATCGTGGCTTAGTAAACAATAAGCTGACCAAATTTATAGGTAGTACTAAACTATGTGGGTGGTAAAATTAGATGAAACAATGCAAACAACAAATGTGGTACAGATTAAGTAAGTGTGAAGTGAGCAACACTGGAACATAGACACTTCATATCTGCAGTGATGGATTCTGAGTTGCGTATAAGTATACAAGAAATGGATTTTGTGTTCACAGTGAGAACTCAGCAAGGATGTCAACTCAGTGTGTGACAGCTATGAAAAAGAACAATTTTTGTGTTAGGATAATTAAGAAAAGGTTTGAAAAAAAATCTGCCAGCATTGCAATACCTGTATGCATATTAATTATTTATCCACCTTTGGAATACTTTCTTTATTACTAATTAGATTTATAGGGCTGCCCATCTAAAAAAATGCAACTCTGGGCAACATACAACAAAATAAAACAAACAATACAAAATAAACAATAACCCCTCCCAAAACCCAGCAACCACATAACATTAAAACATATTTAATCTACAATCTATAATACAAAGTATAAAAATGGCAACCAAGCATCATGATAAAACAATAAAAAGGGGACCCCAGCCAACTGGCCACTAATATATGGGGAAATAGTTAAGTCTTAACAGCTTTTCTAAAGGGATTAGAGTTGAGGCCTGGCGTAGGAGAAGAATAGTTCCAGAGAATAGGGCAACCACAGAAAAAGCATGCTTGTTAGGTTCTATAAAATGACAAGCTTTAAATGAAGGAATCTGGAGTATATCCTCATGGTGGGAATGTGTGGGGAGGGAGAATGCAGTCCCTCAAGTAACCCAGTCCTTTGCTTGTAGAGCTATAAAAGTGATAACCAGTACTTTAATCACACCCAGAAGCCTATTGGGAGCCAGTGCAGCTCATGGACTAGCGGCATCATCACTCATAACTACCTGTATTACTACATTATTGATCAACTGGAGCTTCCAAATGGTGTTCAAGGGTAATCCTATCAAGATTACATTGCAGTGGTTCAATTGGTAGGTGTTTAAGGTATGATGACCATGAGCAGGCCTCTAGTCCAGGAACAGACATCTCAGGTGCCAAGAATCTAGTTATGCAAAGGCCTCCCTGGCCTCAATAGCTACTCATTCTTTAAGCAGGAGCTACAAGTCAAGAGAACCCCCAGGTTTCACACCAAGTCAGAACAGGGTAGTGCCATCCAATTCAGTACCAAAAATGGAAACGCTCCAGCTTCTTGATCTAGTGCACATAAAACCAATAACCCCTCAGTCTTGGTGAGGTTGAGTTGCATCCTATTATTTCCCATCAAGACCCCAAAAGGAATATAACAAATCTGGAAAAAGTGCAGAAGACTGCAGTTATAAAGAAAAAGGTAGAATATTTAGTATTCTACTTTGGAAAAAGGCAAAGGAATAGATACATAAATATATAAAAGTGTATGGCATGGAGAAAGTGAATAGAGAGACAATTTTCCCTCGGAAAACATTATAGGCTAAGGGAGTATAAATGGAATTTGATTGGAAGGAGACTTTTAACAGAAAAAGAAAGCATTTCTTCATACAGCATGTAATAAATTTGTAGAATTCATTACTGTAAAACATGGTGATTACTACAGTTTGATGGCTTTAAAAGATGATTGGATAAATTCACGGTGGACAGGTCTGCTAATAATTGTGACATTGACATTTATGTGAATTTCGGAATAACCAGCTTGATTATTATGTTGTCAGCCATATAAGGTCCTCTTAAAGAATATTAAATTTCCCTTGATCTCAAATGAACTTAATAAATATACGGTGCATAATGCACATTAGGAATTTTATCCCTGGGAAAGAATGTTCTAAAGAATATTAAGTTAATTCTTCCAGACTGTCATTCCATATCACTAGGATTTCAGCCATTTTATACTCTGGAATTTGTTATTCCTGATATTAATATTATCAATATTTCTATTGCACAACATTTAAAACATTTAGTAAGTATTCAATTGCCTTATTGTTAAAGTAGTAGTTTAAAAGATTAGTCTTTGTGATATTAAAAATAATATGGCTACATATATAGATGGCATAACAGAAAAAATAAAGGATATTTCTGAAATTTATTTATGAAAATCTTTTTGAGGTCTATATATTAATAATAATGTTATTCCTATTTGACTACCAGACCCTTTGGTTCTAGTGATTTCAATTGCAAAGAATCAGCAAGAACAATTTGTTTTATGTTGGAACTTATGCTTCAAATTCCTAAATATGCAGAAATATAATTTAGTCATATATTTTAATAAAGCATTACAATTGTAAATAGTATTCAGCATGATGTATATAATAAGCATTATTAATAATAAAGCATGCTCAGGCATCATATTAGTAAATTCCACATGGATTTGAAGAGTAGTGCTAAATATGGCATTTCACCTGCTTTTACTTCAAAATTCATCTTTTACGAAATACAAGCTGCATGTAGAAGAAGCCTTACAAAATTATTCAGAATTCCAGATTAACACTCTATTCAGCCTATACCTTAATCAAGAGCACAGACTCTCATTGAATGTTCCTTGATTGGTGGCAAGTATAGGAACTGAGAGACAACCCAAGATATGTTTTCTTCAAACATTCAAAGCAAGTCTTTATCTAGAATGATTTGTTTTCAGTGTTTTTCTGAATGATTCGTAGTTAACTCACCACAATTGCCTTTGTATATTTTGCCATCTATAATTTGTTTTATAATAATGTTGAATCTGAACAAAAGTCACAACTACCCCCTGTTAACTTTGATTTAAAATCTAGATTTAATTTATAAAAAGCCTTATCAATCAATTTTGCATCCAGGCCCAATTCTATTATGCTCTAGGAGAATAACAGACTTTTTTCATAGATTTCTATTTATGTGTACATATGTAAAGAGTAGGACAGCATGATGCTAGTTAGCCTGCATTTGACATTCATGCTATTTAAGCTCGGTATCTGCAAAATTGTAGATATGTTTATATTGCAGATAGAGAAGAGCACAAAAAATCGGGTGCATATCTAGCTATATAAAATAACTTGCAAATAGGTAGCAATTCTACAATTTAAATTGGGTATTTACCCAATTTACCATTCTGTGGTTGAAAATCTTCTTTTGTTTTTATAGGAATCTACAGGCAGCCATTGGAGCATATTATGATTTTGAAAGTCCAAACATCAATGTGCCCTCCATGTCCTTTGTAGAAGATGTGACTATAGGAGAAGGAGAATCCATCCCTCCAGATACCCAGTTTACAAAAACGTGGAGAATACAAAACACAGGTGATTTCTGAAGGTCTCTTCTCTATGTTTGTGTTGATCTAGCTTTCTTATATTTTTTTCGAGAAATATAATGTTTAACTAATCAATACTTCTGGACACTTGTACCTGTACCTAAGGTCTTTTCTCAAAAGAAAGGATGAAAGGAAGAGGTTGGCTAAATAATTCCTGTTGAAGTTAGAGGAAGGTTTTGTCTTATACTTGCAGATTTATTTATGTTGTTATGTTGTGTTGTCCTCTTCTCTGCTTTGATCTGTACACAGCAAAATACTGTGGACATAATATATTTAGATTTCAGCAAGGCATTCGACAAAGTAGACCACAACCTACTTCTTAGTAAGCTAGAAAAAAGTGGAATAGATAGCACCACCACTAGATGGACTCGCAACTGGCTGGCAAACCGTACTCAACGAGTAGTCCTTAATGGGTCTAAGTCTACATGGAGGGAAGTAAGCAGTGGGGTGCCACAAGGTTCCGTCTTAGTCCCAGTACTCTTCAATGTCTTCATTAACAACTTAGATGAGTGAATAGAAGGGGAACTTACCAAATTTGCAGATGATACTAAGCTGGCAGAGATACCTGACACCCAAGAAGATAGGCTCAAGATCCAGATGGATCTTGACAGACTAGAACACTGGGCCATATCTAAGAAAATGAAATTCAATGTAGAGAAAAGTAAAGTCCTACACTTAGGCAAGAAAAACCAAAAGTACACATATGGACTGGGTGAAACCAGGCTCAATAGCAGTAACTGTGAGAGGGATCTTGGAGTCTTAGTGGACAACCAGCTAAATATGAGCCAGCAGTGTGCAGCAGCAGCCAAAAAAGCTAATGCAATCCTAAATTGTATTAACAGAGGATACAATCAAGATCAAGGGAAGTACTAATACCACTCTATAAAGCCTTAGTAAGACCACACCTAGAGTACTGCATCCAGTTTTGTTCACCACATTATAAAAAGATGTTGAGACTCTAGAAAAAGTACAGAGAAGAGCAACCAGGATGATTAGGGGATTGGAGGCTAAAACATACAACGAACAGTTGCAGGAACTGGGCTTGGCTAGTCTAGTAAAGAGAAGGACCAGGGGAGACATGATAGCAGTCTTCCAATATTTGAGAGACTGCCACATGGAGGAAGGGGTCAAGCTATTTTCTAAAGCTCCTGTAGGCCAGACAAGATGTATGGAAACTGAACAAGGAGAGATTTAACCTGGAAATAAGGAGAAACTTTCTGACAGTGAGAACAATCAACCAATGGAACAGCTTGCCCTCGGAAGTTGTGGGAGCACCATCACTTGAGACCTTCAAGAGGAGATTGGACTGCCATTTGTCAGAAATGGTGTAGGGTCTCCCATTTGGGCGGGGGGTTGGACTAGATGACCTAAAAGGTCCCCTCCAACTCTGATTATCTGTTATCTGTTAACTATGTTATGTTCCTGTGGTTTTCTTGGGAAGTATTGGAAAAGGTTTGCCATTGCTTCCTTTCTAGGGCTGAAAGAGAAGCTGGCCCAAGATTAGTTGGTTTTCTGCCTAAGGTATTACTAGAACTCACGTTCTCCCAGTTTTTAGCTTCAGGTCTTAGGACTACACTAAATTGGCTCTCAATATTTGCAGATAGATAGATATAAATAGACCTCATATTGTTGAAATAACATGCTGTGATTTATTGGGCTCTCTTTATCTTGGCTGGGAAGTTTGATGCAGCACAGATCACATTTTTAGTCATGTTTCTGCAGAAATATTAATTCAAATAGCACACAAACTTCAAACTGCACACTTAAATGTATACATAAATTTAACATTCACCATATTTACATAGGGAAGGGATAAATTCCTGTGGAATAAGTGACATCACATGATTATATAAGTTACATCATTGGTATAGTGATGTCATGGTTTCGAATAATGCCTATGTTGAAGATCTTTAGGATTTCTTTCATTCTTGAGTTTGTATGTGTAGAAGATGGATGTAGAAGATTATCTGTTTTTTCTTATCATTATTCTAATAGTCTTAAATGTATAATGATCTTCCATTAGGCAGGCATGATATTCTTCCAATTAAAATCGGAATTCCGATTTTTTTGGGAATCAATCCCCTCCTTTCCCCCCACCCCTTCTTCTCCTCCTTCCCCTCCCCTCGGAGGCCCTGAGTCAGGAGTTGCTGACACGGCTCCGCGCGACTCCAGTCCCGCGTTGCCTCAGGAAGGGAAAGGCAAAAGGAAGAGCCGCGGCGGCGCTTTGCAACGGCAGCAGCGGCTCCTGGTTTTGCCTTTCCCTTCCCGAGGCAACGGGGACTGGGCAGCGATGAGCTGCGCCGGCGGTAGCAACTCCTGACAGCCCCAGCCGGATACCTGAGCAGAGCCCGGGCGGTGCGGCGGAGGCCGCTGAGTGGCAGGAAAAGGGAGCTGGGCCAGCCACAGACCAGCCTCCGTGCAACACGCCGCCACCCGGCCCTGGCGAGGAAGGCAGCGGGCGCTCCGGGCGCGGCGGCGGCGGGTCTCTTTTGGCCGGCCCGATTTTTTTTTTTTCAGAGCAGAATATCATGCCTGATTAGGGTAATTATGATATTGAATGGAGAATTCATTTTATTCTCCTCAGATAGCTTAGACCAGGGCATCAAACTCGGGGTGTCAAATCCAGCCCGTGGAGTGCTTAGATCTGGCCTGTGGGGCCGCCCTGGAAACAGTGAAAGACTGGCCTGCAGTGCCTCTGCCAGCGAAAATTCAGCTCGGGAGTGCCATGCGTGGCCTCCTGGGCTCCGTTTTTGGCTGTGATGGCCTCCTGCAGCCCTCTGCCAGCGAAAACTGAGCTCGGGGATCTCCGTTTTTCGCTGGCGGAGGCGGCAGGAGGCTGTTGCAGCTGAAAACGTAGCCTTGACAAATGACGTTGAGCTGTCAACGGCCCCCAGTCCCCTGAGGTCAAACACAACCCTGATGTGGCCCTCAGTGACATCGAGTTTGACACCCCTGGCTTAGGCTGACTACTTCCAATCTGAGGAACCCTTTCAAAATGGTAAATGTTGCTCCCTCACTGTTACTTTGACTTCCCTGACACTTAGTTTCTCTTTGTAGTCATGATTTCGTAATGCAGTAGGAAACTATTGTTGTTAGTCGCGAAGTTGTGTCCAACCCATCGCGATCCCATGGACAACATTCCTCCTGTCCTCTACCACCTCGCAGAATCCATTTAAGCTCATGCCAACTGCTTCAGTGACTCCATCCAGCCACCTCATTCTCTGTCGTCCCCTTCTTCTTTTGCCCTCAATCATTCCTAACATTAGGCTCTTCTCCAGTGAGTTCTTTCTTCTCATTAGGTGGCCAAAGTATTTAGTTTCATCTTCAGGATCTGGCCTTCTAAAGAGCAGTCAGGGTTGATCTCCTCTAGAACTGACCGATTTGATTGCCCGATAGAGAATTTCAAACATATGCCATTATGTTGCTACCTGTGTTTTGAATATTGACACATTCTAATGTTAATGTCTACTTTGGGCCTTTCATTCCCTTGATATTTGTATTTTTTTCAATTACAAAAATATTTGGTTCAGAATTCTTTTCCCTTCTTAAATTAAGTGCGGTACAGTTAATACTTTTGGATTGTATTTTCCGCTTTTTTTTTTTACTTTATAATGGAGAAAACTCTGAAAAAAGTCACAAATATTAAGCTGGAATAGCATACACAACATATAAAAAAATCCCCGGAGTTAATAGTATGATGAAACTTCAGAAGAGGTTAAATGAGATGAGATGTACTAGCCTTTAGGGATATGATTATCTCAGAAAAATTAGATCTGATGCAAGAGAAATAACTGTGCTGACAAATATTGCAGTGACGGGATATACTTGAACTGCTGAATCTATGTATCTATGAGCTTATTATATACATGAATGTAGAAGACAATTGTATTACAAAACATATCCAACTTTAAATAAAGTATGTTGTTATCCTTAAATAATATACAATATTAACTTTATAGTAGCTGTTCTAAAGTGACAGTCATAAGTTGAGGCACCCTCATGACTAGACCTGATTTTATAACTATTTTAATCATGATTGTTAAATGAATCACATAATCACAAATGCGAACACTTCTCCCAGATAGGTGGTTTTGCTGGAAACAAGCAAAACCTGCTAGAAATTAGCAAAAAAAATATTGCAGATTGGGATCATGTGACGCTGCAACCAGTTGTAAATGTGACCAGTTGCCAAGTGTCCAAAATGCAGTCATGTGATGGGGGAGGGGAGAGAAAGTGCGACATTTTGCAACAACTAGAAGTGCTTAACTATCTGAGGCCATCAAAACTCCAAACTATTGTTAAATGACTGGTCTATGGTAAAGGACTATGTGTTTCTCCAAACTATGTAAGTTTTGTTCCTTTGATATTTAATAAATAAAAATGGCTTATAGGAAAGCAGACTCTGGAAAACCTAGGGAGGTAGTGGGTTTCTCTTCATTAAATATGTTCAAGAGAAAGTTGGACTGCCATGTGATAGATGGATTCTTTAAACTGAATTCCTGCACTGAGCAAGAGATGGGTTGAATGGGCCAAACAAACCCTTCTCCCTCGAGCCGCTCGGAGCATCCAGAGACTGGGATGTGCTTCTGAGTCCTCTTCTTGCAGGCTGAGCTTTAGATGAGGAAACGCTCCGCCCCCTCACGTGGTATCGCGCAGCGTCTCCCCAGTCTTTTGCTCAGCCTCGAAGAGTCAGGCTGTGTTTTCAGAGAGCTCCTTGGCTGATCGCACATTTCTTTCCTATTACAACCCTCTCGTCTTGATAAGGTTTGCCTTTCCTTCCTCCTCCTGCGCAAAGGGTCTGGACTTAAGGGAAAATTTTTCCCGTCCTTGGGGCAAGCTGCGGTACTGGCTCGCAGCGCGATAGCAGCGACCCCCCCACCCTTATCAGATCGCTTCGCTGCCTCCGCGTTGCCTTGTGGCACGCGTTTTCTTTACTGCTGGATTCCCCCCACCTTAAACACCGATCGGGAGGGTCATCGCCCCTAGGGCCCTAGGCGCTGAGCTGACCAGCAAAGCCCTCCCTTTCCGTCCCGAAGGCGTCCCGACGGTTCAGCTTGCGGCCGCCATTTTGGCTCCGCATCGTGGTCGGGCGCCATTTTGAATTTCTTTAGCTGCGGTGAATTGGAGCCCCAGGCCTTGGGTCAAAGCTTAGCTGCCCATTTCTTCCACCTGGCTGGCTCTTTTATTACTTGTTGGCCTCCCGCAGCCCGTTTTTCGGGGCGAAGTTGCAGCCCCCCCCCTCCGGTTTTATTTTTCTTGTCTGGAGGCCTGCTGCCAGAGGCTCTTTCTTCTACCATAGGCCTCAGGTGTTTATTTGACTGATTGGCCTGTACTGAGATATACTGAAGTTCTCACTGTTACGGTTACTGTTTAAAAAAAAAAAAAATAGAAATCTATCTATATATATATATACTTAATACAAATACAAAAGGAATATATTAAAATAATAATAATAATAATAATAATAATAATAATAATAATAATAATAATAATAATAATAATAATAATAATAATAATTTTTGTCTTGTACAATAATATTTTTCGTAGATATATAAATATATACGGATAACCTGTATATACATTTTGGTACAAAAGCATAATAAAGATAAAAATCAATCAAAAGGAAAAGGAAGAATTACAATTAGAGTATCTATTTTTCTGTACATACTATATTTCTTAGATACCTTACTGTTATCTCTGTACACAACGAATTCCAAAAGGGAGAGGGCCAGCTTCACCTTCACCCGGCCTCATCCAGGCCTGATCTGGGCGAGCCAACCGCCTTTGCTAGTATTTGTATCTAACATGGCAGACGACAATCCCTCTAAACGTCCTTCTTTGAAGGCTAAGGCAAAGTCCCACTACTTGCGCCAGGCAGGACAAGGAACCTAAGGGCTCTAGACAGGACAAGGAACCTTCCAAGGTCGCCCAACGTGACGCTTAAGGCGCCACAAAGCGTTGGAAAAAGAGTTTGACCGGCGTTCAAGGGAGTCCCGCTCGGAGCCGTCAATACCTCCTCCTCCAAACCCTTCTACCTCTGCTCAATCTCTCCCCTCAGACCCCTCTTCCCTACCTAGGCGCAGTTCGCTTCAGGGTCTTCCGACCCCGGACCTCCGACCAGACGGACCCCGAAGCCACCTTTACACCCACAGCCGCTGGTCTGCGCCACGATGAACCCTCTACCTCCGAGGTTCCACCTCACATCAGGGCTTGGATGGAATCAGCCATCCGCCAGGGCATAGCAGAGGGACTACAACACATGACAAGATCAGGCTTCTCTCCATGAGCCTCCGAGCACGCACTCGATATCAATCAGATCCCTTCCACAACCGGTCCCCCAGTTGATCAGGTACTCTCTCAGAGGGACAGCCCTCCTCCGATTGGGGCCCAGGTGGAGGAGGAAGGGGACTTTGGGGATTTCAGGGAAGAGGAAGAGGATTCCGGATGGGATCCTCCGCTACAGTGAACCCCTCTTAGAGGCTGACATCATGGAGGGGAGATGTGTCGGAGGACGAGGACCCTTCCCCGACCAACCCTCCTTTGGGGGCTGTTCAAACCGCATATGTTCAAGTCCTCCTCCTTAAGGCCAAGAATGTCTCTGGCCTTCTTTCCCAGTCCACTGCAGAAACCCCCTGTCCCAGAGGGCCCGGAAGACTCCATTTTCACCCAACCAGTGGTGGAAGCTGAGGTCATCCCATCCCTCCCATCTTCGTAGATCTGGTAGCGAAGCAACTTACCTCCTCAGGGACCCCTCCCACTCCCTCTAGCCAAGACAAGAGATTCTTTAATCTCGATTCGGCTCTGTCTAACCTTCTGAATATGCCGGAGGTTGATGACCCCATTGTGGGTCTAGCCTCCTCCTCTACCCCTAGTGAGGCCCTAGAGGCCTTGAAACCTGAGGACAGGCGGGCGGAGCAGGCGCTGCACGCAGGGCTCACCTATCTGACGCCTGGGCCATTAAATCAGCTACGGCCGCCTCATTTTCCACGAGGTCCTCTATCCGCTGGCTACGTCAGCTCAAGGACCACATCCCTGCTTCCAATCTCAGAGCTCACCAGGATATAGCGAAGTTAGTGGCTGCAGCCGAGTTCTCGGCTGACGCCACTTACCAGTCGGTAAAATTTTCTTCCAGGGCCATCACGTCGCACGTCACGGCTGACGCATGCTATGGCTCAAACACTGGCAGGCGGACGTAAAGAATAAGGTCAAGCTGGCCACTGCTCCCATTACGGGAGATAAACTGTTTGGCCCAGCTTTGGAACCACTGCTGGTCGAGGGCCGCAGTAAGAGAAAGTATCTGCCCTCCCTTTTTCGAAGATCGGAGGCCAGGGGCTCTCAGCCCTTTCGGAGGAGCTTTCACGCCCCTTCTACCAACCCCCTTCCCGCCCAGATACCCTAGACCCCCTTCCTTCCGATCCCAGGACCGCACGGACCCGGGCGACAGATCCAGACGGTGGCTACAAGAGACCCTTTCGGGATCGGGAGGAAGGCCCCTACCGCAGAAGGTAGAGCCTCTTCCTCCCCCCATTGGCGGCCTCAGCCACTTCGCCGCCCAATGGGACATATCCACATCCGATGCATGGGTTAGGGACACAATCAGGTTTGGCCTCGCCCTGGAGTTCAGGTCCGCTCCCCTGATTTTTTCTTCCCCTCCCCCTCCTCAAGGGATCCCTCCAACGTGCACTAATGGATGCAGCCATCCATCATCTTCTTGACATCCAGGCCATTCAACCTGTCCCTCCGGATCAGAGAGGAAAGGGGTTTTACTCCCATCTCTTTGTGGTGCCCAAACACTCTGGGGTTGGAGAGCCATCCTGGACTTGAAACGGCTCAACCGTCACCTTATCCAGCGTAGATTCAAAATGCACACTTTGCAATCAATTCTTTTAGGCACCAGGCGGGAGACTGGTTATCTTCCATAGATCTTTCGGAGGCATACCTCCATATTCCAATCAGGCCTTCCCATTTCAAATTCCTCAGGTTCTGTCACAATAGCCTTCATTATCAATACGTGGCCCTTCCCTTTGGACTGGCTTGGCCCCGGACCTTCACCAAGGTCCTGGCGGCTCTGGCGGCTCATCTCAGGAGCGTTCCCGTCCGCCTCCACTGCTACTTGGACGATATCCTTATTCTATCCCGTCCAAATCCCAGGCAGTCAGGGACACCAGGGTCACCCTCTCCACCTTACAGGCACACGGGTTTCTAGTCAATTGGCAAAAGAGCCAACTTACCCCTTCCACCCGAATCAACCACTTGGGTGCCATAATTGATTCGGTTTCTCAAAGAGTTTTCCTCTCCCAGGAGAGGTTCCTTAGCATTCAAGCCCTGGTCATACAGATCAGGCGTTCAAGGAGGTGGCCTTACTGGACCTCTCTAAATTGTTGGGCAAAATGGTGTCATGCATCTCTATTATTCCCTGGGCCCGTCTACACAGCAGATCCCTCCAGTGGTTCCTGCTCCCGTTCCAACGATCCGGAAGAAGCAACTCGAAGGCCAGAGTCAGGGTCCCTCCAAGGGTCCTCACGTCTCTTCTATGGTGGACCAATCCCGCCATCAACAGAGGCCACCTCTTCGCGGAACCTCAACGACTCACCGTCACTACGGACGCAAGCCTGTCCGGTTGGGGCGCTCATCTCGACTCGCTCTCGGCACAGGGCAGATGGTCGCCGTCCGAGCAAAGGTGCAGCATCAATTGGCTAGAGCTTCACGCTGTCCATCTGGCCCTGCGCAGTTTTCCTCAGATCCGCCAAACATCACGTCCTCGTTCTCACGGACAACGTCACGGCCAAGGCCCATATCAACAGGCAAGGCGGCACCCAGTCCATCCAGCTAATGAGGGAAGCCGGCGCCTTTGCCGCTGGGCAGAATCCAACCTCCTATCACTAAAAGCCGAACACATCTCCGGAGTAGACAATACTCAGGCGGACTGGCTGAGCAGGGCCACGGTGGACCAGGCAGAATGGCGTCTCCATCCATCCCTATTCGAGGAAGCGTCAGAATATTCGGCCTTCCGGTGGTGGATCTCTTCGCCTCCCGTCCAACACTCAGCTTCCACGGTTCTTCTCCCGGTATCCATCTCACCGGTCGGAGAATCACAATGCTCTGCGCTGCCCATGGCCCCCAGGGCTCCTATATGCCTTCCCTCCGCTCCCATTAGTTCCCAGAGTAATACAGAAACTTCTTCAGGAGAGGGCAGACCTTCTCCTGGTGGCTCCCTATTGGCCCAGGCGACCGTGGTTTGCGGATCTCCGCAATTTATCGGTAGCGCCCCATGGAGGATCCCCGGACAGGGTCTCCCTCTCTCAGGGGCCCTTCTGCATCCGGAGCCTCAATGGCTCCAGTTAGCCGTCTGGAGGTTGAGCGGATCCGTCTGACTAGTGAGAATCTCTCGAGTCAAGTCATCGACACTATTTTGGCCGCTAGGTGACCTTCCACTACACGAATTTATGATGCCACTTGGAAGGGGTTCTGCAAGTGGTGTAGCGGGTCTCAGGTTGATCCCCTCTCCCTCTGTGGCTCAGATCCTAGAATTTCTTCAAGAAGGCCTTCGTAAGGGGCTCGCACCTAACACCCTGAGATGACAAGTTTCTGCCCTCTCAACCGTGGTCTCCTGTGATAACTACGGTTCCCTTTCTCATCACCCCCGAATTAGATCTTTCCTTAGGGGTGCCACCAACCTGTGCCCTCCCACTGTTCACAGGTTCCCCACATGGGACCTCAACAAGGTCCTCGTTTCTCTCACACGTTCCCGTTCTCGAACCTTTGAGGGATTCATCCCTTCAGTTTCTCACCTTTAAGGTAGTTTTCTAGTAGCTATTACTTCTGCTCGTCGAGTTTCGGAAATAGCAGCTTTGTCAGTTAGGAGCGATCTATGTGTATTCCACGCTGATCGGGTGGTCCTTCGTCCTGACCCCACATTCCTACCCAAAGTTAACTCTCCTTCCATAGGTCACAGGAACTGGTTCTACCAAATTTTTGCCCTAGGCCCTCCAGGGGCAGGGAGGTCCTCTGGCACACCCTAGATGTTAGAAGGGCCTTGCGTATATATATTAAGCGCACTCAATCCATGCGAAGGTCGGAATCCTCTCTTCCTATCCTTTCAACCCAGGTCACTGGGGCTTAAGGTTTCTCCTTCCACCATCAGTCGCTGGATCAGGGCTACTATTGCGAGGTGCTACCTTTCCCATTCTCTGCCCGCTCCGGGTGGAATAACCGCCCATTCCACCAGAAGTGCAGCCACCTCGGCGGCCTGGGCCACGCGAAGCCCCCATCGCTGACATTTGTCGGGCAGCCACCTGGACCTCTCCGTCCCCGTTTATCAGACATTATAAAATAGATACGTACGCCTCAGCGGAGGCCTCTTTGGCCGACGGGTCTTACAGAGGGTCATCAGTGATCCGGAGGGGCCTTCGGGCCAGACGGAGTCCCACCCGTAGGACAGCCCAGCTTTGGTATGTCCCAGTCTCTGGATGCTCCGAGCGGCTCGAGGAGAATGGGCGTTGGTTCTTACCTGATACGCCCCTTCTCGGCGAGCCGCGAGGAGCATCCAGCCACCCTAATTTCTCCGTCTGGTGGGGAATCTTGCTTCAGCCAAGGAGCCAATAGTAGATTAGATAGAATTAATAACCTCTCTTCTCGTTATCGCAAAAACTGGGGAGACGCTGCGCGATACCACGTGAGGGGCGGAGCGTTTCCTCATCTAAAGCTCAGCCTGCAAGAAGAGGACTCAGAAGCACATCCCAGTCTCTGGATGCTCCTCGCGGCTCGCCGAGAAGGGGCGTATCAGGTAAGAACCAACGCCCATTCTATAACTATTGAAGATGTGCAAATTATTCAGGCAGTATTGAATGCTTCATGCACAGATCGAAGCACATATACTTCATGATAGTAATAGATGGATAACTTATTTTGCAGGATTTTACTTAATATACATATTAAGTAAAAAACATCACATTGTTTTCCTTACCAGAAATTTCTATAACTCAGAATAAGCCCTTATTTTTGTGTCTAAATTATATCACCAAAAATAAGTTACTCTTTGTAGACTTCAGTTCAGCATTCAATACCATTCATTCCAGACACTCTTCTAAGTAAATTAAACCAACTAGCGGTACCTGAACACACTTGTAAGTAGATCATAAGCTTCCTAACAGACAGGAAGCAGCAGGTAAAGCTAGGCAGAATCACATCTGATACCTGTACAATCAGCACAGGGCCCCCCCAAGGCTGTGTGCTTTCTCCACTTCTCCCTATATATCAATGACTGCATCTCAAATGATCCATCTGTTAAAATACTGAAGTTTGCTGATGACACAACAGTGATTGGTCTCATTCGAGACAACGACGAATCCGCATACAGACAGGAGGTTATACAACCTGCCTCGTGGTGTAACCGGAACAATCTAGAACTGAACACACTCAAAACTGTAGAAATGGTGGTAGACTTTAGAAGAAACCCTCCCATACTACCACCTCTTACAATACTAGACAACACCGTAAAGACAGTAACAGCAGAGACCTTCAAATTTCTAGGTTCTACTATATCACATGACCTAAAATGGACACCTAACATCAAAAACTTCATCAAAAAGCACAACAAAGAATGGTCTTTCTGCACCAACTCAGGAAGCTCAAACTGCCCAAGGAGCTGCTGATCCACTTCTGCAGAGGAATGATTGAGTCTGTCATCTGCACCTCTATAATTGTCTGGTTTGGTTCTGCAACCCAACAGGACAGACACAGACTTCAGAGAGTAATTAGGACTGCAGAAAAACAATTACTACCCACCTGCCTTCAATTGAGGACCTATATACTGCACAAGTCAAAAAGAGGGCTGTGAAAATATTTACAGACCCCTCACACCCCGGACATAAACTGTTTCAACTCCTTCTCTCAAAACGACGTTATAGAGCATTGCACACCAGAACAACTAGGCACAAGAACAGTTTTTCCCGAAAGCCATCACTCTGCTAAACAAATAATTCCCTCAACCCTGTTCAACTATTACAAAGTCTGCACTACTATTACTGTTAAATCTTCTCATCACTCCTTATCACCCATCCCCTCCCACTTGTGACTGTATGACTGTAACTTTGCCACTTGTATACTTACGATTTATATTGATTGTTTCCTAGTATGATTGATTGCTTATTGTACCCTATGACTATCATTGTTGTACCTTATGATTCTCGACTCCTGACGAATGTATCTTTTCTTTTATGTATACTGAGAATATTTACACCAAGACAAATTCCTTGACTTGGCCGATAAAGTTATTCTATTCTATTCTATTCTATTCTATTCTATTCTATTCTATTCTATTCTATTCTATTCTATTCTATTCTAATATATATTTTCCACTAACCGAAGCAAGTTAATATCTTGATTATCGAGGATTCCTGTATGGTATCTGTCTTTTTGTATTTTTAAATCTACCCCATTTGTTTTGTATTATCAATAAGTTGAAGACCATTGGTATTGCATATGTTATTGAAATACATGTATTAAGGATATTTTTACAACTTTATCAAACTATTCTTAATTTTAGTTTAAGTATTTATTTTTAAGGTGATGAGGTCAGATGGATATCATTGCAAGTTCAGTGGATGCTACTGCTGTATTCTTTATTTGTGAACTTGATAAATGATATTGAATAACCAGAATATTGACCCTAAGGTTTTGCAAAGCTTTTAGTTTATATATAATAAAAGTTAATACTTTTAGTTAACTGATTAAAC